>NC_138204.1:156935733-157088233 GCF_964194415.1 Vipera berus
TCAAACAGTGGCACCACCGAAGAGGATTACTTTAATGCCTCGCTTCCCTCCCTCTCTCCCTTTCTTCCAAAAATCGCCGTTTCTTCTGATACTAGAATAACGCAAACTCGTTTTTAACAGGGATTATTATTTATAGTTGATCTCGATCTGTAACAGAAAACAAACAAAAGCACCCACCGGGCAACCCCCAGAGATACTATGTGAAAGATGGGGGGGTGGGGTGTCCAGAGAAAAGCCGAGACATTCACAGGATGGGAGATTAACGTGACCTATCCCCCCCCCCCAGTTTAAACTCCTGGGAGAGAGACCCACTCTTCCTCTCTTCTCATTTCACTGAAATATAACACATTCAGATCCCAGAGCTTTCAGACAGTCTCAACTGATAGACAGACACATCGAGCTGCTTTTCCTGCTTCAGATTTTTTTTTACTCCTCCTCCTCTTGCCAACGTCACCCTGACAATTACAAATAGCTCTCATACAAACCCATAGCTGTCAATCTTTTTAATTGCTTTGTTTAATTTCAATGTTTCTTTGGGTTGCTTTTTGTTTTGCTTCTTCCAGACTAAACAACACACCATAAAAACACCAAAGCAGAGATTTTATTTTATTTTATTTTATTGTTCCAGGAAAACGAGGCTTGTTGTACAGTAGAACTCAAATAGTGATAGTCTGGCTGTAAAGGCAGGTAGGTACTGACTGACTGCACAGTTCAAGTTCTCTGGAGCTTGACTGCCAAGGTTTGGGGAAGGGAGTCACACGTAAAGCAAGTGTCCACCACCACACTACATTGAGGCATTTTAAAACTGTAAAAGAATTCACATGAAAAATAATGCTAGCTCATTTTTTAGCAATAGATAAGCTATATAAAAAACAGAAATTACTTTAGGAGGGAAGTGGGAGGTTAAGAAGTTTGATAAATAATTTTGTTACATTGTAATTGCCCCTAGAATCTTTAAAAAACAAAACAAATGGTAACTGTGTAAAAGGTAAAGTGATTTCTTAAATAAAACTTAACTCTTTTAAGAAAGGATTTCTAACATTTTACTTGAAATCACTGTAAGAGTTGAATAAGCAATTTTCCTATTCTAACCTGTGCAAAGCTGTTTTGTGTCTACTGTAATTAAAACTAAGCATTGATTCCCAGGGCATACACTTTCAGACACAACTCTAGATCACTAGTTTGTCTGCATCTGACAACATCAAAGATTTGCACCTAAAACATCTTGCATAGCAAATCCTACTCGAAAGTAATGTTGTGTGTGTGGGGGGGGGGTCTGTTAAGTGGATGTATAAAAACTACTCTTTTGGTAGCGCACTCTCTCCTCAAAAATAAATTTCCGGAGTTAAGTGGAGCTTTCTCCCAGATAGATAAGTATAAAGCTGTAATTTAAGCAGACACTATCTTTCCACTAGCAATACTGAAATAGCAGAAATTTGAAAGCTCGATCATAGAGATAAAAAAAACTGAAGCCAAAAATAAACGCATGGCAACATTATTTAAGACCATATCTAACAGGGTCCGGGTAGGGGGGGGCAAAAAAAAAGCAACCAATGCATTTTCCAGCCTGTTTTGTCATAGGGGGAACGTTATAAAGCCACGAGGACAGAAGAACATAGGAAGCAGTCCATTCCTATTATTATCATTGCTATTACCACTGCTAATGCTATTACAATTACTATCTTCGGAGCTCACATATGCACGCCTGTCCAGATTTTAAAATATGCTTTCGGTCCTTCAGTAAATCTCTGGTGCCTTTACAGTATTTTCACTCTAGTGCAAGCGCAGTTTCCAGTCGCGGTTGCAAGCGGCTCTGGTTTGATTTGTACCACCTTACGAGGAAGTGAACGTTTCGCACGGAAGGGGAGGGGCCTGTCTCAGCAGCCAGCGGCTCTAGCAGGCTGCTAATAACATTGCCAGATTAGCTGCAACTTCTTGCTCCCAGCCTAACCTTTTACTGAACTAATCCTACATTCGAGTTTTCTTTTCTTTTTCCCCCTCTATTTTTATATAGGAACGGTTTAGAAACAATCAGATCCGGGGGGGGGTGTTTCTTGTTTTTTTTAAGGAAAGAGCTGGGGGGAAGGCTAGATACGGCAAGCTGGAATATGCAATCTATAGCCTCTTCCTTTAACAAACAGATCAGTCTCCTACACCGAAAAATGTAGAATAAGGTCGGGGATTTGCTCTTTCTTCTCCCCCAAAAGTACGTTTTCCTTCCCCGAGTGAAAGGCAACCTTTCGGTTTCATGTTTCTCTCCACGCAGTTGAACGCTGTGTGATTCTGCCCGTTTTGTTCTTGGGCTGCACAAAGCATATCAGCGCACAAGAGGGGTGGGGGGTTGTTCCTGCGACAGCAGCAAGTTTTAAGTCAGCTCAGCTCCGAAACGAACTTTGTGCTTTACAAAAAAAAGAAAGAAAGCTAAAAACAGGACACAGAAGGTCTGCCGCAGGCGAAACGGCTGCAGCGGCTGCTACTGCTGATCTAATCTTTCCGAGTGGTGGAGGGGCTGGAAAGGGAGGACTTGGAGCTAGGCGGCGGCTCGCTACATTAGACTTTATTTACATACACAAATCGCAATATGCTGAGCCTGCCTGTGCTGGAGGGCTGTACACTTGCGAAAGACTCCTGGGTTGGAGAGTCCAGGAGAGCAGCGAAAGGTTGGTAAGATGAGTTTCTCTGGGCGGATCAGTGTGTGGCTGATGTCTCGGGGAGTTTGGCACAGTTGGCTGAACCAACAGCATCTGATTTCTCCAGGGAGATCTTCCCGGGCTTGTTTGAGTGCTCCTCCGATCCGGCCTATCGTGGACATGTCCTACTCGCGCCACTTTCTGGATTTCCAAGGCTCGTCCATTCCCTCTTCCATGAAGAAACTGGTAGCGACTAAGCTGAATCCAAACTTCCGAGAGGCTGTTTCCCTTCGCCATGACGTGCCCGTGCCGCTCCCGGGAGACGGCGATCTGCTTGTTAGAAACAGGTGAGAGACTCTATTCCCCTCCCGCCTCCTTTTCCTCCCACTCCCAAGGCTTGGCACCTTCGCCATAAGTGAGGAGGGAGCAGGCGATTCCTCCCGCTGCTGCCCGCCCCGAATCTTTTCCCAGCAAAGGGCCCGGTGCCGCCGCCCCCCCCCCCACGCCGCCCCTCTCTTTGCGATCCTCTCGAATTGCATCATCTGCCTTGGACGACTGTTGGCATAATTTATTATCCCAAATGCTCTTCCACATAGCCCCTGGTGCACACTTCCGTGCACGCAAAGCGGCCGTTCAATTGACTCTGATGGCCGTCCGGCCGCTCCTCCGCATTTTATGGACAAAAAGAAGTGGGAAGGCAATTATGCTCCCCCCTCCTCCGGGAAAAAAAAATCCATCACCCAGTCAGGAAAAGATGAGAAAAGTCGTGAAGCGACTTTATCTCGAGCCTGTAAGTGACATAAAGGTGCAAGAAGGAACTTCGCCAACCAGGAAATGAATTTCCAAGCCCCTCCCAGGCTGGGTAGGATTGCGCCTAGTATCCACACTGAGTGTGCAAGGGTATGGGTAGGCTGCCCTTTCTTTGCTGTACCGCCCTGGATAGGCGAGGGCTAGTTGTGCTATACAATAGACTGGCAGATCTGTGTGGATCTCCACGTACGGTTCGTGCCGAGCATTTGGGACGTAGTGTTACAGCTTTAGGTTTATTTATCGTCATCTCGGGTTGGGTGCGCGCGCATGTTGCACACTCTAGATATTATTTTAGAGGAAGTTGTGTACAAAACTACCTTTCTCCCCTCCCCACGGCAGTCTTCCACGTCACTAACCTTAAGCGTGAGCTGAATTAACAGGACAGCGAGGGACCTCCATGGTATGGGGCTGCCACCCACCTTTCCCTGTCGTTCCTCAGCCGATTAATTCCACTACCCTTTTTTTTCCCCTTTCACAACAAAAGCAAGACTAAAAGCAGATGCGGGAGGAAGGTGTACAACCGCTTTCCTTTTACACGGAAGTAAGGCCTTACCGATTTTGGTACCATTTACTTCCTGCGAGCTCTATGGAAGCCATTGGCTTTTGACAATATATGACTATTGTTCTGCAGTTCTGCGCAGAGCACTGCTTTATGTAGTAGGGTCATTTTATAGCAAAAAAAAAAGGTGATTGGACAGTATAGCTGTCCAGAATATAGTTTTTACAAATGGATTTTGTCTGGTCTTCTATTGTGTAAAATCAACTTTTGAGAGCCAAAAACTTAAAAATCAGGCAGGGGGAAGAAGAAGCTGTCATTACCGGAAAGAGGTAATTTAATCTCTGATTTGTGGGAAGATCTTTTAAGAGGAGTTTATTCAGATTCAGCGTTGCTGTCCCTAAAATGTTTTCTTTTAATGTGGCTGTAGGAACTTTGGGATAATCTGAAATTGCCTTGCACTACTTTTTTAGCCCTATTGAATCTGGTAGATTCAACTAGATAAAGTACAATGACTAAAATGAAATGATCTGTGAATCTCACAAAGTCAGGTGTTAATACAGATGACAATAGTTATCCTAGCTCTGCCTGAACCATAAGAATGTATATACTGTATGTTGTGTGCAGCATTACGCACATTTATAAAGTCTTATCCTCTCTGATGTAAAAGGTTTGAATTATTGCAGTTATCAGAAGGCAGCATTTAGAAAGGAAGCATCTGAACCTTTGCTAATATTAAATATGGAAGTGATATCTAGCTCTGGGTACATTGAAATTCACTTTCTCGGCAAGAAAAGAAGAGAACTGGCTAATACAAAAGGGTACAGGACCATATACTGTGCTTCCTGACTGCCACTGGCATCAAAAGGTTGTTACGCCCTTGTTCTCAAATCTCCTCCTCTACAGCACTTTCTCCCCCCCCTTCCCCCTGCAATTTGAAAATTTATGCATGCAATTTATTTTGTTTCCAATGTAATTCTTTCCCACCCTTCCCTTTCTGCTGGGTGGGCTCTCTGGGGAGTTGGAGAATTCTTGTGTGCTCTCCTAGGTTGGAGGAATGAGGGATGCCAAGTCTCAAACCTACAAGGCCATCTCTCTCTCCCCTCCCCCCTCTCTATGGTAAACACATTTTGAGTTTGCAAACGTGCATGTGAGAAATTGCAGGAGTTGGGAGTTCACAACTTTTGTGTCGTGTGGATTGTGTGAGGTGATCTCCTGCCCTCCCCCTCCTTTTTTTTTCCTGGAGGTTCTCACACTGGCAAGCGCAGAGATCTCATTAGTGCAAAATATAGTGTGTTAAGAATATAGTTCTTTGATGCCTGTTTTTACTCTTTGAAAGCTTCCTCAGGATTGTCTACACACACACATTTTTTGCAGCCTGGAAAAGAGTCTTTGCACTCTCAGTAGAATAAGTGCAGTCACCTGGATTTATTTAGCCTTGAAAATTCATTCTGGTCAATCACGAGGCATGGAAGAAGGAAAGAAGGCAGGAAAAGGTGTTTAAGTATATCACCTCTATCTTACAGACTTACTACTTACTCACCTTAACATACTTATAGTACAGAGCTAACCTTTACATTTTGTCTTGCCTGTGACTCTTATACCCATGCATGCCTGAATGACATTTATGTTGCCTTAGGCTATTGAAGTTCATTTGACTTTAACTTTCCTCCTTTTTAGAACAAGATTTCAATTTAGATGAAATTCTCTTTTTGCCTCTGCTTGGAAAATGTGCCTATCCTCACAACCAAATAGATATGCAGTAGGATATATTTTCAATAGAAGAAATAAGCCCCCTGCAATATTTATAGAGAAAAAGGTCAATGGGAAATACAGCAGTGCATTATATTGTATTGTGACCAGTGTGAATTTGTGACCAAGACCAGGAAACAAACATAGTAAACTAAACATACTAAACAGAATTTAGGAAGATATATACACCTCTGTCTCAACCAAGATTGCTAATTGCTGGGTTCATAAGCAAATGCAAGACTCAGCACAGGTATGAGCAGCAAATATGTGGCAAGTGTCTGATTCTATAGAAATGCAATGTAATAAGAACTATTGGTATGAAAATCTGCAAAAGAGAAATTGAAGATGGGTAGATTCTGATAGAAAGTGTAAAAAAGTGGGAAGAGTTGCTATAATTGTCTCCTACAGATTGTTTGGGTTAAACTCCCCCCTTCTTGGTGTTGGTGACTTTGTTTTCTCTGTCTGTTCAGGCTTCCTGCCCTACATATCAGGTCTTCTGAGGGAGTAAGTTGCTTCTGAGTAAGACATACAAGCTGCTTAACCTCCTTTAAACATTCCTTCCTGTCCCCTCCCATCTCACATATTAATCTAAATTTGCTCCCTATGGAAAGTGGGGGACTTGGATGTTTAAGTTAAGCATTTCGCTGGTTTGAATATTGTTAAAGGCTTGGATGCCTCTACTTTGATGCAAAGGGTAAAGGAGGAGCAGGGGTAGGACATCAGTTAGGTCGAATGGTTAATTTACTGGATAATAGTGGTTACTGTGGAAAGGCCACACATCTCCTTCCCTTTGAACAAGCTGGACTTGGGACTTAATTTTGCAAACAGATACAAACCAATGGTGCCCGCAGTTGTCCAGTTAATTTCAGTGAAACATTACTATTCTGTTGCTGTCTACCCAGTGCTTCAATGGGGCTTTCACCTGAGCGTGTAAAGCTCCAAAGTGAACAGGGTAATGGGATAATTGTACAACCAAGTAGTTGTGCAATAATGGTGTATGAGTGAAATTTGCTGATTTCTAGTAAGAATAGTGGGAATAATTCTTTAGTCTGTAACAAAAGCTCATCCATTTTTAAAAAGTCACCACAATTTCAGATATACGCCTACAACATTTCCCTAACCTTAGGGTTGCTAAAATGGGAACTTTTTTTTAAAAAAAAGTGATGTTTTGTGCTGAATGGGGACAAGGGAATAAGCAGAGTCTGGAGATTAAATTGTTCAGTTATGTTCTGAAGAAGAACTTGCTGAAAGATCAGGGTGTTGGGGACTAGAAAGGTTGCTAAACCTAACTGGGTTTATTACTTGACCTTCTGCTGCTGTCGTGGTGATTCTGCGACCCTGTCTTTCCTCCCTAGATTTTTGCTGGGCAATCCTGCCATTTTTGCCCTTCTTTTCTATGGGGGGGGGGGAAAGCTCTTGTAAAGTTGGCAAGAGGCAACCGTAAGCACCTGGAAAACTTGACAGGGAAAACCCGAAGTGGAAACGGCCTCCGGTATTTGGCATAAGGAGAGAAAAGTAGTGGTGCTTGGGAGAGGATCACCCAGTGGCCTTCCACCCTCCAGTCGAGCTTGACAACGGGTTAAGGTACTCTTTGCTGTCAGCAGTTTCCCTTTCAGGCGGAGCCGTACGGAGTCGTCTTGTCTGCTCTGTAACCACTTCGCCTTCGTTAGGCACACCGGCCAGCGGGAGTCAAAGTAAACACGGTTCCCTCAGCAGAGCGTATTCAGATACATTGGACGAAGGTGCTGCGTGTAGTAGCACTTCGGCCAACGGAATTATTAGACGCCGCCACCCAGACAGCCACCTTGTTTACGTCCCAAGTTCGCGCCGCTACGCTCTCCATTGCTTTACCTCATAGAAGGGGGGGGAGGGAGGGAAGGAGGGTCGTTACCAAAGTTAAAAAGGAAGAAAATGGAAAAACGGGCTGAGGCGGAGAAAAGTTGTCTAAACGCGTGTGGTGAAGGGCAACTCCGCTTCGGCATTTGCGGAGAGGCAGAGTACCCAACCCGGCCCTGCGCTCTTGCAAAGTTTCACTTCAGACCCGAGGCTGGAGCTGAAGGGAAAACAAGGTCCGGGAGTCTCGAGACCGAATCAAAGCCTCGAACTTGATCTTGCGCTCTGGAAAGAAGCCGCTTGCCGAGAGCGCGGGACCTTTGCCTCGGCTGGAGGAAAAGGCGGGGGGGGGCGTTAAAAAAAGGCTGGAGAGGCGTGAAAGCAGTAACAATTAGGCTCGCGGGAGGCAGAAATTTTCCAGACGAGCCGCGCCATCTCTTTGACTTTGGGCTAAAGATGGAGGGGGGGGCGACATTCTACGTGCAGCACAAATCAGTTGTGTGAAGTGGAGAAGCAGGGGATGCGAGACTAAATAGGGCCGGCTTCCCGCCCAACCGCCGCTTCTCGGGGTAGCAAACTTCCTGCGAGAAGTTGGCTCGATAGGCGAGGTAAGGGAAGAAGAGTTTCTTCGCGTAGTTGAGCCTTCTGCCATCCTCACGTTGCTGCCCCGATCTTTTGTTTCTCACGTCCTTAAGGCTTTAGAATCTTTCTCTCCCTTTTACTCCTCGCTTTACTTTTCCACTACAGGAGGTAGACGGGACGTAAATTAAAGCTACTTGGGTTTTGTTTTGATTTCCCGAAGAGCCCATAAGTAGAACGAAGGTATCCTCTGCTGCAGATGCAGGCTAAATTGTATAAAGGATTGGACACTGCAGAAGTTGTTCAGCTGAGGATGTATGGGCATATATTTCTGTATCTGTAGCTGTATCATACATATGAGAACACTTCATAATGAACCAGCCCGTTTTCTTAGAATTAGAAATGTCCAAAGAGCTTCCTTTACTTTGGTAATTTTTATACATGTAAATGATTTCAAATCCCCATAAATCCACATACAGTTTCCCTGTTTGGGTATGAAACTAATATTTTTTTAATGTATTTTTTCATCCTCATGCATAATTAAATGGCAAGATTTATTTATTTTTGGATATAAAGGACAATCGTATCAGCATAGATTCTTTTTAAACTTAGGTGGAAATAAAACTGGCTCTCTCTTCAATTAACTTATTTCTTGGCATCACAACATACGTCATTGCCCATCTTTAATACTTTCACTCATTTTTACCCCTTAAAAATCAATATATGCAAACTACTGGTGCACTATTTTACTTTTTCTGTTCAAGGTTCTTTTAAGGTGTTTTAGTCATTTATATACAGCAAAATGTTTTAATAATGTGCAAATTAGTTGCATCAAAAAGCAAATTTATTATAGTCACTAGATCAATTTTCTTTAAATTTGCCTGCAGTAACATTTTTGTCCATCGACCTTGGAGAGGACTTTGATACTTCACATTATCATTTATCATATAAGGTGTTATTACAATCTGAAATGTAAATTTGCTGCCAGAGTCAATATATTTGCTTATTCTAGTCTAGTCTAGTCTATGCCATGCCATGTAAAAAACATGTTTTTATTCCATAGCTTATCTTAGTTACTTTTGTCATGTATAACAAGAATGCCTTAGGTTTTCATTTGAAGTTATAATGTCAAGTCTGCATATTAGTAGAAGTGAAATCTGATTACAATAATATTTTTAAGTGGGGGGCACAAAACAATTCCTGTTGCAGCCTTTGAGATGTTTGAAGAGGCATTACTTAAATCTCCAGCCTTGTGCATTTAAATGAAATTATTTTCTTAACAAGTCTTGTTAAAAAAAGATCTTAACACATTTTTTGTTTTCTTCTAGATTTGTTGGCATTAATGCATCTGATATTAACTACACAGCTGGCCGGTACGACACTTTGGCTAAGCCTCCATTTGATGTAGGTTTTGAAGGGATTGGTGAAGTGGTGGCCTTGGGCTTAAGTGCAAGTGCAAAATACACTGTAGGCCAGTCTGTGGCCTATGTAAAACCAGGAGCTTTTGCTGAGTATACAGTTGTGCCTGCTAAAGAAGCCATTCCCGTACCTTCTATGAAACCAGAGTTTCTGACCCTTCTGATAAGTGGAACTACAGCGTATATCAGTCTGAAAGAGCTTGGAGAATTGTCTGAAGGGAAGACAGTTCTGGTGACAGCAGCAGCCGGAGGCACTGGCCAGTTTGCTGTGCAACTTGCAAAGAAGGCAAAATGCCACGTAATAGGAACTTGCTCCACTGAAGAAAAATGTGCTTTTCTGAAATCTATTGGCTGTGATCGACCTATCAACTATAAAACTGAAAATATTTCTGCTGTCCTCAAAAATGAGTACCCCAAAGGTGTGGATGTTGTGTATGAATCGGTTGGTGGAGAGATTTATGACTTGGCTATCAATTCCTTGGCTATCAAAGGTCGCCTGATCATTATTGGGTTAATTTCTGGCTACCAAACACCTACCGGCCTTCCACAAAGTCACACAGAAATGCTGCCAGCAAAGTTACTAAAAAAATCAGCCAGCATCCGAGGTTTCTTCTTAAACCATTACTTTTCCCATTACCAAATGGCTATGAAACACTTGGTTGAAATGTGTGAAAAGAGAGAAATTGTTTGTGAGGTGGACTTTGGAGACCTGTCTCTAGAGAGCAAGTTTACTGGCTTAGAGTCAGTGTTCCGTGCTATAGATTATATGTACATGGGGAAAAACATTGGAAAAATTGTAGTTGAATTACCTCACTCTGTCAACAGTAAGCTGTAAAAACAGAACAATGACATAAATCAAAACAGAGCAAATGGGCATTTTATGCTTGGCGATAATGCTTTAATTTCTTTAAAGCTGGCAACGGGTAACATTAAAATAGCAAAACAGTATTTTGATTTGTTTAAGAGGTTTTGGGTGGTTTAAAAATGCAGCGTGTAGCTGGCATTACATTTACTTTCACATTTTTTGGTATGGAGATTTTCAATTTCCAACTTGCAGTGGATTTGAATATAATTCTAGGCAAGTACAAAACTGTTACAAATTGATGTCATACCTTTCTTCTGGAACTCAGTATGTGAAGGCATATGGAGCTGCAATCTTACAAAGTTTGAATAAGATGAAGCCCATTGTCCTTAAAAGGCTTAGTAGCCATTTTTAGTAGACATGCTTAGGATTATGCAGCAATCCTTTATGCACTTTACACAGAAATATGCCCTACTGATACTCAGATTGATTATGCCTATAAACATCTGTATAGGACTGCACTATTAAACTACGTTTGAGATTTGTGATACATACAATCTGCAGAGACATTTTGATAATGATTCTCTGTAAAAAAAGTTTTTTTCCTACAAAGCGTATTCTATATAACACATTTTTATTCTAGTAAGAACATGTATGACCTTTTTATGTGTATGTTGTTTGAAAATGATTTTTTTAACTTTTGAATCAACCTTGCCAGCTTTTTGTTGTTGTTATATTTCCGGATATTTGGTTGCCTTATAAAATTATATTTGAAATGTTGTCTTGCTATTACACTGTTATTACTAGAACTTTTCTAATGTTAACCCTATTTTAAATTCTGTTGAAGATAAATAATCCAGGAATTTTCCGATTAATGAAATGCACCAGAAGATATAAACTGTATCTCTGAAAATGGAAATGGCACAGATTAAAATGTTGGATTAGAATGGCATCAGTATATGGAATTTATTTGGCTATATGATCAAATGTCATTTCTGTAAGAGATTGTTTTGTACAATTCTGAGTATAAGCATTAAAACTAAAATAAAAATTTTTGCAGTTAATTTTTTACAGTGTAATTCAATTATCCAGTTTTTCCTCCTTTTGTTCAACAATATAATCTCATGCCTGATTTATTTGGCTAGAAGTTCCATTGGGACATAAACGTTTTTGAACTTAACAAAACTTATATCTAAGTAGATAAATAGAACTGAGCTGTCAATAATTGTCTTTGAAATGCAATGTTTTTAAAAAATCATTTTACAAGTAGAGCTTTCTACAGTCACCTTATGTCTATTCACTTTGTATATCCTATTTGGGATTTGGGGAAGGCAAACATGTTTGATTTCCAAGTGCATCAGTACATGTACTGATTCAAAACTAGGGTGTTTTTTTTCAGAAACTTCAGAGGACAAAATGATACATTTTAAATATCCTATATTAGTTTCCTGTTCTCGGCTCTTTTACTTTTTTTAAGAATTTGGAGAATTGGAAACAAGTTTTTAAAAGTGTAAAACATTCTTTGAGTAGAGATTGGATTTAAATTTACTACAGACATAACCCTTAAACCAGGGGTTCCCAACTGGGAGTGCTCACACCCCTTTGGGGTGCGAGATGATATTCCAGAGAGTGTGGAAACTTGGGTTTTCAAAATTATAGTGTATATGCATAATTTGTTGCCGTTATTTTGAACGGGTATAGAAAAGGTTGGGAACTGCTGCCTTAAACCAACTATACACCATTGTATCAATGGGATTTAAATGGCTTGTTTCTAAATACTTCAGTTTAACTTACTTTTGGATTGAGCTGGTAATTTTTGTTGTTGATAAATTGTAACTGAAGTACATTTTGGATGCTACTATCCTCTGAAACGTTTATAGAAACACTGTCATAATGATTTTATTTGATTATTTTATTTGATTAAAAATTAAAACAATAATATCCAGTTTTAGACATAAGTAACTCATACAAAGTATTTGTCTAGGTCTGTTACAAGTCATTATATATTAATGCTATATGTCTAAAAATCAGCTTTTTCAAATTGCTCATCTGTGCACATTATTAATATTTGAATCTCACAGTTAATTTTGAGGGCCTAGTTATAAACAATATTTACATAGATGCCATAAATCCTAATTTTCATAAATAAGATCCACTGATGTCAGAGAAATTACTTCAGTCTAAATTTGCTTGGTATTACTGCTACCATGTTTGATATACTACTAACATGCTTGGTATATAACTATATTAAGTATGTTGGTATACTACCAGTATTTACTACTAAACAAGTTTGGTTTACTACTATGTGTATAAATTCTTTCAGTTTCAATTGGGCAGCCAATAAATTAATAATTCACTTAAATATGAAATCATTTATTGTATCTTAGTTAATAGTTTTAGCAATAAATTTATGTCATTTGAAGATTCTGCATTATTTCTCTTCACTAAATATAACAGTTACTAGAAAAACTGGTAATTAACTATAATAATTATCAAATATATTAAAGGAACGCAAAAACTTAAAGCAATAATAATCACAGCATTCATTCTATTGGATGTTGTGATTTAGTTGATTCATATTGTACACAACACTATAGTGTGTGGTAGTGCATATACAAGTAAAGACTATGATGATGAGCTGGCCCATTTCTTCTGTGGCTGAAGGAGCAGCTTCATTCTGCAGCTGAGAATGGAGCTCAGCCTGCATTTTGCAGTCAGAGGCATTTTTGGAAGGTATCTGAAGCCGAGAACCGAGCTATGGATTCAATCCATAGCTTGGTTCTCGGCTACACAGGCTTTCTGGAAAGGCCTCTGCAAAATGCAGGCTGAGCTCCATTCTTAGCTGCAGAACGAAGCTGCTGTTTCTGGTGAGGTAAGTGTCAATCCATGGGAGACCTGGCTGCAATGATAACTCCACCTCCCACCCTAACTTGAGTTTTAGGTTAGGGCTTATATTAGGCCCACTCCCAAAAATCAAGCTAGGGCTTATTTTGGGGGTAGGTCTTACTTTCGGGGAAAACACGGTATTTATGACTTTCATTCACCAATGTACAAAAAAAGTATAGAGTGTTGATAGATCAGCTGACTTCATGAACTATACTGTACAAGTAAAAAATAATATACTAAAGGAGGTTTCAAGTTGCCCACTATATAAGTTGCTGGAGAAGTCAGGAGAATTTTTCCTTTCTCAGGCTTTTGAACTAAGGTATGTGGTTGAACTTTTTCAAAAAGCTGTACTAGAGGCTATGGGAGTCTAGGAAAAGCCATGATGCTTGTATAAAACTTTGGATTTGGCATCCAACGGACTTATTTTAAAATGTGTTTTTTAAAAAAATGTGAATTCATAGTTAAGCACGTATATGTGCTCTAGAAAGTTGCTATTGACACTGTATAAAGAACAAAGCTTTTAATAATATTAAGGTTGAATTTAAAAAGTCACAGAGGCTGAAAATCTACAAATACTTACTGAAGTCCTATGAAATTAAATGGAGCTTGCTTTTGAGTAAACCTGTATATTTTTGTCTAAAGTTTTTCTACGTGAATTTGCTTCAAGAGAAAATCTTGATGGAAAAAAGTTTTTGCAAAGAGTAAAAACAGCCAATTTTTTTTCCTATGTGGAAATAAACCAAAATTTCAGTGATGAGGGGAAGGGGACAGATATCAAGAAAGAAAGAATACAATATAAAAAATATTTAAAGATAATATGTGGTAAATGTATTCATTTGCACTTGCCATTTTAGCATATTTTATCATAATTTTTCTATTGAATGGATTTGATTTTTAAAAATAAATTATGTTTCTCAATATTCTAGACTTGATGTTTTTGAAAAAGTAAAAAAAAAACCCAGTTGCTGGCTGTAATTGCCAGACTGTGGAAATATAGGTAATTGCAACTCCTCAGGGAAAAGTTTGCCTCAGTCTTCAGAAATGTTTTTTGTTCATTGCCTTTCCTCAGCCAAACTGGGAAAAACCTGCCCTATTTGAATAGGCTGTTAGTATCTATTTTACAAGATTTACTCATTTTCAGGTGCCTAATATAGCTGCTAGCATGCATGTACAACAATACAATTTGTATGGTAAATGGAACCAGATAATGCCTTCGCTGAATGTTATGGCTGCACTGAAGAGAATTGTCATGGTAAATAGCTGCCAAATTATGGATCATACCAAAGTGTCACAACCGCACTAAAGATAAATGGGGCTGGAGGCTATTGTCCACTGGGACGCTTTTGAGTTATGGAGAAGCAGCACAACCTTGATGTAAGGCTCTTTGTGTCATCATTATAGCAAAGGGTTACTGGTGCAAGATTCAAGAAAATGTAGACCAATGGAAGGGTTAATTATTAATTTGTCTATTTCTAATCTATCAGAACAGACCAATGTCATGGTTCCGACAGATGACACTCTTCAAAGGACTTCGAGGCATTGTTTTCCTTAAAGAATCTTTCATAGAGTAGCATAACATCGGCACGAACATAGGTGAAGCCAAAATCTGAATTCCCCTCTCCTGAACACATAGTATCTAATGCAAATCCCTCCTCTAATTAACAGTCATAAATCACATTTTCCAATTAATTTGAAACGTAGGCTTTCCCTCCAGTTCTCCAACCCGCCATTTCTTATCTCTTATTTCAAAAAGCCTTGACTCATACAACTGCAATATTGTTATGTCTAACTCCCATACCCATTCCTCCTCCTCCCCCCCCCCAAGTATCATCTAATTCTAATTCTAAGAGTAAAACAAAGTTAAGGGAAATGGCTGCATCTCCGTATGTTGTCAAAGCAAGAACATCCAATGTTAGCAGCTTTGACACCTTCAAAACATGTGAACACGCCTACCAGGAAACACACTAAACACTGCAGGTCTTATTAACATAAATAGGACTGGGAAAGGACAGACAATGGCCAAATGTCGAATGCTGTAATCCAATAAAATATACCATGAAGTTTAACATCCTACACACTTGCTTGTGAGTCGGATATATATGTCTGTGGAATAAAGATGTAACCCATTTTTTCCCCTTTTTAAAGAGTTGAATAGTCCAGGTTTTTTTCATTTTAATGGAAAGGTAATAAAGATGAAAGACTTAACGTTTTAACTGATGGATCCCTTAAGTCACAGGTGTCAAACTCGATCATGTCACATGATGCATCGGGACGTATTACAACGTTTTTTGCCTTTGCAAAGCCGGAGTGGGCATGGCCTGCGCGTGACACCCCTGTCTTAAGTGAATGAAGATAAATTTATTATGTTTTGAATGGCAATGATATATTCTGAAAATCACTATATGTTTGGGATGATATGAAAGCTCCATGTTAAAGAAAAACAGAATGAAAGCAGAAAAGGCCCATCTCCCCCTCTCTTTTTTTGTAATCTTAAACAGGTTTGTATTATTTTTACTTATCCTTTGCAAAGCCGGAGTGGGCATGGCCTGCGCGTGACACCCCCTGTCTTAAGTGAATGAAGATAAATTTATTATGTTTTGAATGGCAATGATATATTCTGAAAATCACTATATGTTTGGGATGATATGAAAGCTCCATGTTAAAGAAAAACAGAATGAAAGCAGAAAAGGCCCATCTCCCCCTCTTTTTTTTTTGTAATCTTAAACAGGTTTGTATTATTTTTACTTATCCTTAGAAACTGGACTCTTTCTAGGCATGAGGTCTTTTTCTTAAAAAAAAAATGATTTGCCACGATACCAGATCTTTACTACCATACTTACAGATATTTTCAAATTTAGCAACCATACGTATAGTTTGAAAGCATGTATGTATAGGACACAGGTCTGCAACCCGCGGCTCCGGAGCCGCATGCGGCTCTTTCAGCCGTCTCCTGCGGCTCCCAGTCCTCTGCCATGTGCAGTCCAAAAAAAAAAAAGTGGGACTAAAAAACTTCAACCAATCAATTCAAATATGCAGGGTAGGTGCATATCTCCCCTTGGCTCCACTCTTCAGTCAAACCCTGTTCTGCACATGTGCGCATGTACGCGCATGCGCGCACATTTTTTGCGGCTCCCAGTTTTTCCTTTTGTGAGGGAACCGGTTCCGAGTGGCTCTTTCACTGTTTCAGGTTCCTGACCCCTGGTATAGGATATACACATGTTTAAAAAATACATTTTAAGTAATTATAATATTCTAAACAGAAATGAATAATGCAGCGCAACTGTCAGTCCTCATTTTTAGAGAGAAAGTTGGGGGCAAAAATTGTGGGTAAATCACCACTATTCTATAAGAGAATGGCCTTCTTTCCGTATTGTCTTTAAGGCAGGGGTGTCAAACTCAATTTCATTGAGGGCTGCATCAGCATTGCGGTTGCCCTCAAGGGGCCGGGTGGGTATGGCCAGGGTGGGCGTGGCCTACTGGGTAGGCGTGGCTAGAGTACGTATGGCCTACTGGGTGGGCGTGGCCAGCTCTACATCGTTCGCATCAAGGGTGCCTATGGGGGCCTGGGCAGGAGTGGGACAGATCTGAGGGTCTCTGGCAGAAGGAGGGTCTCTGGGCCAGGGCCAAGGCAGTGGGGGCCGTTCCGTCACTGTTTCCAGGATGGCTTCGTGGGCCACATGAAACCACTTCACGGGCCGGATCCGGCCCCCAGGCCTTGTGTTTGACATGTCTGCTTTAAGGTCACTGGGAGTGTAAGCTTATGGGCAGGTTGCACACTAGTTAAATTTTACACACACTTAAATGCGTGCTAAGTTTCCCATGTTCTGAATAAACAGGATTCTTTAATTACAATTTCTCTTAATTTATTTTTAGCTCAGTACTGATAAATTTGCCTCTTATTTTACATTCTAATATGAGTGATCTATATAACTACAATATTTATTGTAATACCTTAACACTTTGGGCCTTTTTTTAGCACAGTAAACAACTCAGTTTTGGACAGTGTAACAGGTTTTAACAGAGAGAGAAAAACAACCCTTATTTAAAATTTCTGCTTTGTCATCTGATACAAAATTCTATCGAAACCCAACTAGAATGTCTTGAAATAGTTATTAGTTACCCAAAATAATGTTTATACAGTATATTGCACAGTTGCAAGTAATTGCTGCTTATTAAATGAAAACTCTCTGTTAAGTACTTTAGGAACATTTTAGCTAATGTGCATGTAATGTTCTTTGTTTAGTATAGAACTTTTTGTTTTCAGAACTACAAGATGCTGGAAAGTTGACAAATTAGATCATTTAAGACAGATGCCTGCCTTGGGGAAAATATTTTTTTTAGATTTCCTGTTTCTGCCTTTTATTTCAGTAACATTTGCAGTTGCTATAAGAACTGTACCTGCACAGTGTTTAACCCTTTCACACACTAGTTCACACTAATTCTGAGATTTGTGGCTTGAACAGGAATTATAGAATACTGTTTCAGCAAGCTTGTTTTTCTCTATCTTCCAATCCACAAATAGTTGTTTCTTTCCATTTTAAAAAATGTTTACACCTGACATTAAACAAGTAGCATTCAAGGTGGCAACAACATTTATACAAAAGAAAATATAATACAGGTAGTCCTCGACTGACGACCACAATTGAACCCAAATTTTCTGTTGCTAAATGAAATAGTTGTTAAGTGGATTTTGCCCCATTTTATTTTCTGGCCACAATTGTTAAGTGTATCATTGCAGCTGTTAGGTGAGTAACATGGTTGTTAAGTGAATCTGGCTTCCCCATTGACTTTCCTTGTCAGAAGTTTGCAAAAGATGGTCACATGACCCTGGGACACTGCAACCGTCGTAAATATGAGTCAGTTGCCAAGTGTCTGAATTTTGATCATGTGATGTTGCAACAGTGATAACTGTGAAAAATGCTCATAAGTCACTTCAGTGCCGTTGCAACTTCAGTCATTAAACAAACTGTTGTAAATGGAAATAAAATCTAAGACAGAATAAAGTGCAAAGGGAATTGAATTGTTTTCCTTGCCATATATATAATAATAAGGGATCATTGTAACCAAATAGTTTCTCTATGTATGTGTGTGTGTACTTATGTGAGGAATGGCTATGTAGCAGCTGAGAGTAAAAGCTTAAATTAGTGTAGTTCTATGCATCCAAATATGGCCCATCCTACTTCCCAAATAAAAAAACTCTTTTTCAAGGAATTGGGCTCTTAATGAGTCAAGTGGTTTGTAATTGCTGAAACTCTATCATGTGAAAAAACACATTTTATTGAGCAGCAATATCTTAAGTACATAGACTTGGAAGTTTGTATCTACTTGCTGAGATAATGGCTTCTAATGTGGTCTCAAAATAGTCTCAACATATCAGAGGCATTCGTTCCAAGAACAAATGAATAAATGAAATAATATAAGATACATAACTTAGGAAAAGTGTAACAGTATAGAATTATTCATTTTACTTATAAAAATAGTAATTTATTGCTTTAATTCAAATAGTTTATAAAATAGCTCTGTTAAACAGTTGCTTTTCTTTCATTTCGTTCTCTGCAGCAATCATAAATTAACACAAGTTTTTACTCTACCATATATGCAGTCCAATATTAGTTGTCTATGCCAGTTCTCTATTGTTGCCCTCTAAAGCAGGGGTGTCAAACTGGTGGCCTGCAGGCCAGATGCATCACATGTAGGCCACGCCCACCCCGGCTCCACAAAGGCAAAAAGCATTGCAATACATCATGATACAACACGTAACGCGATCGAGTTTGACACCCATGCTCTAAAGTAACTAAGAAATGGAAGCTTGTCTTTGAATTATGTTTATTTATTGTTTATTTAATTACTTTATATCCAGGATGGATTATGACAGTTGTATTAAAATATTAGACTTGAAAATAAGTGCAAACTAAGTACAAAATAAAGATCAAAATAAGATGATGTGAAATATAGAATGATATACTCAGATATTACACTTTAAGAAGCCAAGAGTAGGGTATTTTTTCCCCTTAACACTGAAAAAGATCACACTGGGATTCAGGATATAGTTAAAGCAGTTGGTAGAGGTGACATAGGCAAGCATGTCTTGTTGATCTTAGAATAGATGTATATAATACTGTGTGGTAGACACTGTTTCAGATGCTAGATTCATGTTTATTTGGCTTCTAGAAGTAAGCACCAGCACATGGATTTCCCCCCGGTATTTAAAGCTAATGTATTACTTAAGCACAGTGGCAATATTTTTACACAGTCCCAAATTTTGGTAATTATATTTTGAATTTGAACTTTGAGTCTGATCTTTTAAGAGTATTCAAAGAAGCAGTTTTAAAAGGAGATAGTGTGATTATGGAATCTGAACATTTCTAGAGCATTTATCTTTATAAACAAGCTACCCATATTCAGGAGGAGCCAAATATCTAGTCCACTTACTAACCATAACTAGTGAAAATGTATTTCCTGTCAAGACCATTAGAGGCTCTGATAAAACTGAATCAAGGAATATTTCAGATCTACGAATTAATTTATTTGCAACTCCATCCAAACTAGATTCAGTATCATCTTCTGGACATAAGAACAACTCACAGACTGTTTATTCATTTTATTTGTCATAGTCCTCCTCCAATCAGTTACTGGATTTGACCCCAATTAACATCTTTACCTGAATCAGGTGTAACGAAGGTGGGTTTCATGAGCATGGATATGAAATTTGGAGAGCCTCTGTGGTCTCATATAGGTACAAAAGGCAAGGTGAACAAATTGTAATCATATGGGATTTCATAGCATGTCCTAGGAACTAACATTTAAATTGAGGGGTTCCTTTTGACTATATACTGTATGTAGTTTATGAGCATGGTAGTTTAGTATACTGCCCATAGTCACTAATTACCAATGACCAGATTGCAATTAAATTGAGTGTTTTGGTTCAAAACATAAAATCATTTGAGTTTCTGAATAGTGTTCACCTCAATGATCTGATCAGTACATCAATCTCATTCAGAAAATCAATTTGATTTGGAGATGTAACTAAATCATCTTCATAGTAAATCTCTAAATCTCAAACCTTTTGTACAGCCCTAATTCTTTTCTATGCAGTTGCAGCTTAGCAATCACCAATCCAAAGCAGATAACAAAGTACCTCTATTTCCACGTATCATACTTCTGTCATACTGGTTTTTCACTTAATTATAATATATACTTTGTAAGTGATTAAAAATGGCATCTTTGTAAAGACGATTTACAATAATGAAAATACCGTAATTTGCATAACACTCTGTATTACATGCTGTTCATCTGAGGAAAAAGTTTGAGATTTAATACAAAAGCTTTTGGAGCAGCTTTATGGAAAGGCACGAACAGAATGAAATTCTTGTTTGAGACTAATTAGATTTAGTATAATTCAATGCCATTAAAATTGTTCTAGTGTTAAAGTGTCTCTGGGAACAGATATATTATTACTCCATGGATTGTAGCATTCCGATCAATGTTTGTCTTCACTTGGGTTCAGAAATAAGTCTAAGTAACACAGTTTAATAATTTTCACTGAAGGTTAAATTTTGCCAGTTGTCCCTTAGCACCACACCACATTGCATTGCCTGCCCCCATTTAACACTTAAGTTGCCTTTTCAGATCCTTTGCTCTATTCATACTCTGATTATTCTGTGACAAAATAAATAACTTACCAGAGGTTTATATTCAAATAATCATTTTTAATGAAAGTCTAATTCTAGGATTTACTCAGTTATATAGATGCTTGGGAAAGGGCTTACAAATGTACTAGATGTATTTACAAATTAGACAATGTAATAGGCAGATGTTCTTTTACAAATTTATTGATTAATTGTGTTATCTACAAATAGAACATATGTGAAGTTTTGCAGTGATATCATCCCACAGAAAACAATAGGAAAAACATGGGAAACTAACAATCATGTATTACATACCAGTCCAAAACACTCTCACACCCCCAAGTATTTTATTTAAAGCATTATTGTTATTTAAAATAAAAGATCATGAACAATCATAAACATGCCACTAGTGAGGTCAGGAAAAAAATGACCCAAGTCATTCTAGAAATGCTGTCATTTGTTCTGAAAGTGGATCAAATCAAGTACATAAGCCTAAGAATCACACCACTGATATTATGAAGCTCTATGCACCATCCTACTATGGATGTGATAAAGCTTTATGGACAGACTTCTTACATGTTTCCTTAAAATATATACCCTAAGGGATTCATTCAGTGGGAAATAGCATACAGAGGAAATGTGTGTAGGACTTGGTTATAGAAACATAGACAATATGCAGAATAAATCTGAGTAATTTCAACATGCCTCAGGCAGGCCATGTGCTGCAAGTTGGAAATCTGATTTAATCCATTCATCCACAAACTAAAAGAAAATGCTACTTGTTGGTCCTTAGCTGACATTATGAGAATATAAAGTAACAAATAGCACACATATACATAATACCTCAATACATGTACACAAAATGTTCATATACATAGTACATTATACATTGTCTTGGTCATCCCTAGTTCACTAACCGATGTCTGAAATTGTTGAAACAATTCTACAAAGCTAAAAGGAAGATGGACTTAACACTGCTTTTTTTCTTTGTTAAACCTTAAATCCCATTTAAAGCTGGAAGGAATATATTTAGATGGACCCCTTGCAGCTTTTCTAGGCCTCCTCAACATTTTGTACTTTATACTACATCATTGTGGAACTACAATTGCAAAACACTGGTTTTGTTTCTTGAATTCTAGACAATCTACATGCAAATTCTGATTCAATGATACTTTGTCTAAAATAAATGAAAATAGATCAACATTACCACTATTTATTCTTAAATTATATATCAAGCAATGCTCTCACTTAAGGTTTGCCCAACATGGAGCTCAAATACCAAGAACAGAAATATAAATCTATCCAAGATGTTGGGTTTGATGCATCATGAACACTTTTCATGAAAAATCTAAATCAAGTTACTCCAATATGGAAATAGAACTCCCTCTTAGACACCAAAAATCAGGTCCGAATGTGAATGTTTAATTTGATTGATTTATTCCTAAAAGCCTATGTACAGGAATCTTCTCAATTAAGGGTCAGCACCTGGTTATAGAGTAATGGCAATCAATGGGGGTTAGACTTAGTTCTTTGTGGCTACATAATGATTCTAGGTTGATCTCTCTTTTTACTCCTCCCCCTGGCTCTGCCAGTCCTTCTCCTACACTCCCTTTCTGCAAAGTACCTTCAAAACTTATGTTTTGTATTGTTTATCTTGGTTGTTAAAATATTTATTTGATTTATACGTTATTTGTCTATTCATTTGAATATTTAGAATGATTAGCAACAGTTAAAATAAAAAAGTTAAATCCTTATTTAAATTATTTAACATGTCTCTTAAATAGGTCTTTCCGTGTATATATCACTTGCATGAAACATCCAGGACTTCCCTATTTATCAAAAGGATGGTAAAGGATGTCCTAAACTTCTGTGTTTTGCATACACTTAGATAATTGAGTAAGTCCATGTCATTTAGAATCACATCATCACATCATCTCTATCTGTTCAGGTAGGATGGAGGGGAGGAACTTTACACCATGTAAATGCTATTATATGCTTACTATATAGTTCCTGGAGTTCCTTTCTACAAGCTATTAACTTTCCTATGTTGACTACAGTTACTCCTAACTTACAACAGCACGCCATGGTTTGTGCCATGCTCTTGGGGGCCCCTGATGTTTGGCACCTCCTGCAGGCAATTGCTTTACACCCCACTGTGGAGGCATCCAGGCATTTGGCTTTTTCTAGATATGGTGTCTTTTTGCCACACTGCTGGTTGACAACTACAACTAGATGACAACTACAGCTTCTTCTCTTAGCCTCCCTCTCCTCGTGTCGCACTGCAGCACCTCCATAACTCACGTGCAGCCTTCCAGTGGGTTTCCGCCACTCCTGAGTCACCCCCATGCTCCTTACTTGGGATTCCCTCTGCTTAACGATCTATAAAATCGCCTAAGAACTGCAAGGGAAATTGCTGGAATTGTAGTCATTAAGTGAAGTGGTCATGTGACATCTTGTTTAACAACCTATTCACTCGCTGACAGAGATTCCAGTCTCAATTGTCTTGTCTAGTCATTAAAAACTATCTTACTTTCAAATTGCAAACAACTTAAAAAAAACCTGACATGATATCCCTTTTGAAATAAGCAAGCAATATAAAATTTCTCTATTACCAGGGCATCGACAGCAAACTAAGATTTTATCAGATCAGGAAACATATACCGTGATGTCATGATGCATTGTGCATTTGCACTGTGACATTATTATTTCACAATGCAAGTTTCACCATTTGTTCTTCCTGTAGACTGTCAAACTGATGTCCACAAATATTTTGACACTAATTTAATATTAGTTGAGAAAGATAACCATAGAGTAAAAATATCTACATTGCAAACATTGTAGAAGGCATTTTTAGGAAGCCAATCTGGCAACTGGATGGGATATTTAAAAATCAAAACTATTGCTTACACTGCTTTATATTAGAGGCATAGGTGTTCCTTAGGAGTGGTTGCTGTTAAGCTACACCAGGCTACATTTTACAGCAAATTTGATCTTAAATGCTAATATTTTTTTAAAAAGTTATAAGTAGCCAAATAAAAGAAATATATATATATATTTGTTGTCATCAAATGTGAATTGGAAGAGATCTTAATATTGCACTCTGTTAAATCTTCACTGACGGATGGCTATCCAATTCCTATTTGAAAACCTCCAGCATGGGAAGACCACCACTGTTTTACAATTCAACAATTCTTATGAAAAAAGTACCTAACAATCAGGAGTCTCCCTGAATCTCCCTTCTTTTAATTCTAATCTATTGCTCCTTATCCTGCTCCCAGTTTCAGCAGAAATCAGGTCTGTGCCATTTTGTATCATTGTCAGATTTTCTATCAGACTTCACTTTTGCAAGCTAAATATGCCCAATTCCATCTAACTGGAATTGAGCCTGGTTTCCAGAATCCTCCTTATCCTGGTAGGTTTTTGTAGAACTCCAAGTGTGGTCTAACTAGCACACTACAGGTAGTCCTCAACTTACAACAGTTCGTTTAGTAGCCGTCCAAAGTTCCAACAGTACTGAAAAAAGTGACTTATGACTGTTTTCACACTTAACAACCATTGCAGCAGCCACATGCTCACATGATCAAAATTGGGATGCTTGGCAACCATTACATATTTATGACAGTTGCAGTGTCCTGGGGTTGTGTGTGATCACCTTTTGCGACCTTCTGACAAGCAAAATCCTCTTTTTCTCACTGATAATTTCCCAGCAGTAAAATAAAATAACCTGACTGGTATTTTCTGATCTTAGCCTCAGTCCAGAAAAAGGAAGGCAAAAGGACCTTAGTAGTGTCTTATAAGAAGACTTCTACATTTTCATTTATTGCATTTTTCATGCATTGTTTTATTATCATCATTGTCATCAACACAACTCCATATAGTAAATCCGGAATCAAAGTATATAATTACATTTCTTCCTCTTATATTTTCAATGAATGATATAGATTTTTCCACAGCACTAAGCTTTGCTTTTCATAAGATTATCCACTGCTCGTATTTTTTAAAAAAAACCTCACTACTGTTACAATAGATATTTGAATGATTTCATCAAATGTTTCTTTTGTAATTTATTCTTCAAAAGAATTCATTCTGTCAGGTTATCAATTTAATGTTAGTTTAAAAAAAAGAAATGAAAAAATGAACTCCTTTAATCAGACAAGTCACTGACATAATATTTTACTTAGCATTAAAGTAATTAGAAATGCTATCCTTATTTAATTCATGTGTCTTTAAGCAGAGCTTCACAGCAAAATCCACTGGGAACTTTCAAACCTACTTCAGCCTACTAATAATTGCAATCAATATTTCAATATAGGTAGTCAACTTAGGACCCAAATTGAGCCCATTGCTAAGCAAAACAGTTGTTAAGTGAGTTTTGCTCCATTTTACCACCTTTCTGGCCACAGATGTGAATAGCAATAGCACATAGACTTATATACCACTTCATAGTGCTTTACAGCACTCTCTAAGTAGTTTACAGAGTCACCATGTTGCCCCCAACTATCTGGGTACACATTTTACCAATCTCAGAAGGATGAAAAGCTGAGTTAACTTTGAGCCCATCAGGATCAAACTCCTGGCAGTGACTAGAGTCAGCCTGCAATACTGCATTTTAACCACTGCACCACCATGGCTCCCTGTAGAATCACTACAGTTGTAAAGTTGGTAACATGGTTGTTACATGAATCTGGCTTCCCCATTAACTTCGCTTATCAGAAGATCACAAAAGGTGATCCCATGATCCTGGGACACTGCAACTGTCATAAATACATGCCAGTTGCCAAGTGTCTGAATTTTTATCACATGACCATGGGGATGCTACAACAGTTGTAAGTGTGAAAAGCAGTCATAAGTTGCTTTTTTCAGTGCCATTCTAGCTTTGAATGGACACTAAATGAATGGTTGTAAGTTGAGTACTACCTGTAACAACAATACCCATACTTCTGGAAACCATACAATTGAACAAGCAGATATCTTTTACTTGTAAACTGGCTTGCCTTTTCATCATGGTGAATTACCATATTGGAAAGTTTGACTTTATTTGAAGTTACCTATACATTCATATGGCTTAGCATAGTAGCTATCTAATTCACAAATCTAAATTGATTTGTATTTCAAGCAAATTATAGAACAAAAATAACATGAAAATATATCCAAATTAGATCATATTCAACTTAATCAAGTTAATAAAAACTTCATTGTACGGTATGTACTCTGCTTTAAAATGTCAGTGCTGATTGTTTTCCTGTAAACTGTATTGGATAACAGTTTAAGTTTCATCCAAGAATTATATGCCAAATATGCCAATATAATAAATTATAATCTGGATTTTGAAAGCTAGATCATGAGCCAACTAAAATTAAACATGTTTAAATCCTATTATCTTAATAAATAAGACAAAAAAATAAATATTGACCCTTGTGCTGAATATTGTATTGCTAAGAGGACAGAAAAGAGATGATGTTTCTGGGAAGATGAGAAAAGTCATAATTGCAATGTTAATTCTATTTGTACCGATGCCAAGAAAGCCTTTTAGAAATGTAAAGGCATTATTCTATTTTGTAACTGATGAAGATAATATATGCTTTTAACAACGGGTTTTTCCTATACAGAAAAGCAATAGCTATTGGTTTAGCGGCAGGAAGGACAAAGGAGACGCGTCTTCGTTAACAGGTTTATTTAGTCAGCCCGGACAACGGGAACGGTAAAACGCATGCTTATATAGGTAGCTGTCTAACGGGACAGCAAATCAGCTGGGCGCATTTTCCCTCCAAGACAGGGGGCCAATCAGTCAGCTGTTAGGGCAGAAATTTCCCCAGCGACAGCGCTTAGCAGGTAACTAGGCAGGGAATCCTGTCAGCTGGTTTTGGCGGGCGGCCGGTGTTTGACAGCTTGTCGCCGCGACTGCGCATGCGCCAACTTTGACAGCTCGCGGCGGCCGCCGGGGGTTGCCGCGAGTTTGACAGATGAGTGGTGAATGCGCATGCGTCAGTATTTGACAGCTCGCGGCTGCCGCTGTGGGGTAGCCGCGGTTTTGACAGTTCGCGGCTGTGTGCGCATGCGTGGCGTTTGACAGCTGTCAAACGGCCGCGTGTGCTTGCGGGAGCGTCTGCGCATGTGTCAGATTTGACAGCTGTCAGTGCGGCCGCGTAAATGCGGCCTATGACAGCTGTCATTATGGTTTGCAGAACATTGCACCCCTTTCCCCCCCCCTTGAACTGAACAAGGTAATTATTTTTAACTTTTAACAGTGTTAGAACTTGTTGGCGCATTCCCGGCCCATTCGAAGTCCAGTAAGTATGCTGGCGGCCTTTTCTGTCGTGTGGATCTGCGAGGTGACGGTTTCTCCATTGTTGCGGGGGCTTCCTCGGGAGGAAGGTCGGCTGGATCGGGGACATTCTCTGGGTGAACGGTGCTGGGGGGTGCAGGATCTTCCGCCGCTGTTTCTGGCGTGGAGGTGTTGGGGGGTGACCTGGGTCGGAGTTGATCTGCATGTCTCCGTAGTGTGAGTCCCGAGCCAGCATTTATGGTGTATGACAGGGGCCCGGTTTGATCGAGAACCACCCCCTGGGTCCATTTATCCCTTCCCCCATAATTTCGGGCCCAGACATTTTGTCCCTTAGAGAATGTTTTGTGTGGCAAGTTGTTGGTTTTTTCGGCCGCTGGTCTGTCTGGGTGCAGTCTGTCAAGTCGAGTGACCAGTCGGCGACCCCATCTTAGTTCCGCTGGGGATTTACCGGTGGTTGACACGGGAGTGGAGTGGTGAGCGAGGAGGAAGCGGGCGAGTCGACGGTGCCAGTTCCCGACGATCATTCTGCGCAGAGAGTCTTTGGTGGTCTTTACCATGACCTCTGCGAGGCCATTGCTGGACGGGTGGAACGGAGCCGATGTTGCGTGTCTAATACAGTTCCTCCTCGTGAAGATCTGGAAATCACGGGAGGTAAATTGAGGTCCGTTGTCAGTGATTATGACATCTGGTAGACCGTGGGTGGCAAAAACTCCCCTTAAGGCTTGAATAGTGGCCTCTGATGTGGTGCTTGAAACCGGCAGAACCTCCAGCCATTTAGAGTAACTATCTACAATAATTAAAAATGTTTGTCCCTGGAACGGTCCTGCGTAATCGAGGTGGATGCGGGACCAAGGATTGGAAGTGGTTTCCCATTTGTGGACCGGGGCGTGTGGAGGGGAGGGTCTGGTTTGCTGGCAGAGATAGCAGCCGGCTACATGCTGCTCGATGTCCCTGTCTAAGGATGGCCACCAGATGTAGCTGCGTGCCAGAGCCTTCATTTTTGAGATGCCAGGGTGGCCCTCATGTAGTGTTTGGAGAACTTTTGCTCTGTGGCATGAGGGGATTATTACCCTGCAGCCCCAAAGGATGCAGCCTAAATGTGTTGAAAGCTCTTGTCTTTTTGCAAAATAAGGTTGGATGGAGGGTGAGGGGCAGGTTGATTGCCAACCTGATGTGACCCATGAGAGTACCCTGCTGAGGGTGGGGTCCCTGGTTGTGGCAAGTGCGATGTCTCTAGCTGTTACTGGGCATTCAGTGAGTTCTTGTATGGCCAGGACTTGGCCGGCTGGGGCTGGATCAGGGTCTATTTGGGGAAGTGGGAGCCTGCTAAGGCCGTCTGCGTGGGACATTTCCTTCCCAGGCTTGTAGATTAACTGATAGGAGTAGGCAGAGAGGAATGTCGTCCAGCGAAGCATTCGCGGGGATAAAATTTGCGGGGTTTGGCGGTCCCATGTGAATATGCCCAGGAGAGGTTTGTGGTCTGTATAGATTTTAAAGGGTCTGCCATAGAGGTAATCATGGAATTTTTTAATTCCAGCCACAATAGCCAGGGCTTCTTTATCTATTTGCGCGTAATTGCGCTCGGTTTTTGAAAGTGTCCTTGAGTAGTAAGCGATCGGGGCTTGCGTGCCATCGTTAAGGGAGTGGCTGAGGACTGCCCCGATGCCATAAGGGGAAGCATCGCAGGCGATGCATAGGGGTTTTGTTTCGTTGTAGTGCGATATGGTTGTATCGCTGGAAAGTAATTTTTTTAGCTGTTTAAAGCTGTCATTGTGAAGTGGAGTCCACTTCCAGGGGGCCCCTTTGTCCAGGAGCCTATGAAGGGGTTCTGCTATTGTGGCTTTTGCGGGTAGAAATGAATGGTAGAAATTTAGGAGCCCTAGGAATGCCTGGAGCTCCGTTCTATTTTTTGGGGGGGGTGCGGCTTGTATTGCCTGTATTTTTGCGTTGGTGGGGTGAATGCCCTTGCCGTCTATTTTGTACCCCAGGAATTCTGCGGAGGGCACTCCGATTGAACACTTCTCACGTTTTAATTTTAAACCAGCTGCGCGGAATCTCGAGAGGACTTCGTGCAGCCTGGTTGCTAGGGACTGGGTGGAATCGCCCGCGATGAGGACGTCGTCAAAATACGGGCAGACTCCGGGGATGCCTTTGAGGGTGCGCTCCATGACTTCCTGGAATATTCCAGGTGCCACGGAGATGCCAAATTGGAGGCGGTTCACCCTGAACGCCCCTCTGTGCGTCACTATGGTTTGGGCTTCTGCGGTTTCCCTGGTTACAGGGAGTTGCAGGAAGGCATGTGCCAAGTCTAGTTTGGCGAAAATGGAGCCGGACCCTATTTCCGATAGAACATCTCTTACTGACGGAACTGGGTACGCATGCGGGTTGAGTGCGCGGTTGAGGGTCGCTTTATAGTCTGCGCAGATTCTGACGTCACCATTGGGTTTGACAGGTGTCACTATGGGGGTTTCCCAAGTTCCGCTGTCAGTGGGTTCTAGGACTCCTAGTTTGAGCAAGCGGTCTAGTTCTTTGTCTATTTTTGGTTTTAGGGCGAAGGGAACTTTCCTGGCTTTTATTCTAACTGGTCCGACCTCTGGTTTGAACTTGAGGTCGATGGGGGGGCCATTGTATTTGCCCAGTGAGCCGTCAAACACATCCGCAAATTTTTTGCAGATAGTATCTAAAGAGTCGGTTTGGATGCGGTTTGTTCCCTCGAGGCGAATGCCTAATGCCTCAAACCAATCTAGTCCTATTAAACTAGTTCTTGGTTGCTTAGTTATTTGGGCTGTTAAGTGGCCTGAGAATTTTTTAAAATCGACTTTCAGGACGGCTTGTCCCCTTAAGTCTATTTGCGCCCCTTGAAAATCTGCCAGCAAGACCCTGGAGGGTTGGATAGGAATGTGGTGGTTTGTTTTGGTGGCTATCTTTTGGAGGGTGTCTCCCGACAGGATTGAAACGGAGGATCCTGAGTCGACCTCCATTTCACAGGGGATTCCCTGTATTTTGACCCACGTCCTAACTTTGGCTCTGGGGATGTTGTTAGCGGGGGTTTTAGTTAAGGAGCAAACGGACCCTATGACCTTTGGTTGAGGGCGGGGAGGGACTGTCCTACCTGCGGGGATCTCGTCAAGGTCGTGGAGGGTCTCCCGGTTTAGGCTGCGACATGCTGATCGGATGTGGCCGGTCTTGCCACAGCCGTGGCACTTTGCGTTCCTAAACCTGCAGGTGGCTCGGGCATGGCTTCCGCCGCAACTGGCACACTTTGCTCTGGCGTTGGTCTGCGGCTTCTTCGTGTTGGGGCCCGATTGTCGGTCTTGGTTGCGGCTCCTTTCCCGGCCGGCGGTCATCCGGTTGAAGCGGGAGAGGATCGCATCGACCCCGGATTCGGGCTCCGGCGGCCCCTGGCCGAGCTCCCTGGCCTGATGGACAGAGTTGCCCGGGTTTTCGCCAAACGGCTCGATTTCGTCGCGGTGGCTATCTTCGTATGCCATTATCTCCAGCGTGAGCTCTGCGAGGTCCATTGTGGGCTTCGCCACAAGTTTCCTCTGCAGGTGCGGGTTCTGGAGACCGGCGATAACTTGATCGCGGATCCGGTCCTCCAGGTCGGGGAAATGGCATTTGCGGGCGGCGTGCCTGACGGTCGCGATGAAAGCGGTGGTGGTTTCACCCGGCTGCTGCTTCCGTCGGGCGAACGAGAGCCGCCAATATAGTTCGGACCGCCTTGGCACGAAGTGTTTGCTGAGGCGGTCCGTGAGCTCGGCAAACGGAATGGTGGTGACCGGGTCCGGGCTGCAGAGGCCAACGGCGATATCGTACACCGCTGGCCCGCTCAGGCATAGGAGCGCGGCGGCCTTGTGGCGGTCCTCCGTGATCTTATTTACAAGGAGGTACCCCTCAACCTGGCCCAAATGCGACTCCCATCCTTTGGGGTGCCGGACGTCGAACTCCCTTATGTGTCCTAGGGCTGCCATTCCGGGTCCGCGGTACTTGGGCGCCTGGTAGGTTGGCTTGTCCGGTCAGTGACTTAGCAAGTGACTTCAGCGGTTGACCGGACAGCAACACTCCTGGCCCGTGGCTTCGGCTAGTACCGGGATCCCATCCTCGTCGCCAGGTGGTTTAGCGGCAGGAAGGACAAAGGAGACGCGTCTTCGTTAACAGGTTTATTTAGTCAGCCCGGACAACGGGAACGGTAAAACGCATGCTTATATAGGTAGCTGTCTAACGGGACAGCAAATCAGCTGGGCGCATTTTCCCTCCAAGACAGGGGGCCAATCAGTCAGCTGTTAGGGCAGAAATTTCCCCAGCGACAGCGCTTAGCAGGTAACTAGGCAGGGAATCCTGTCAGCTGGTTTTGGCGGGCGGCCGGTGTTTGACAGCTTGTCGCCGCGACTGCGCATGCGCCAACTTTGACAGCTCGCGGCGGCCGCCGGGGGTTGCCGCGAGTTTGACAGATGAGTGGTGAATGCGCATGCGTCAGTATTTGACAGCTCGCGGCTGCCGCTGTGGGGTAGCCGCGGTTTTGACAGTTCGCGGCTGTGTGCGCATGCGCGGCGTTTGACAGCTGTCAAACGGCCGCGTGTGCTTGCGGGAGCGTCTGCGCATGTGTCAGATTTGACAGCTGTCAGTGCGGCCGCGTAAATGCGGCCTATGACAGCTGTCATTATGGTTTGCAGAACATTGCAGCTATAGCTTTACCATGTGATATTGAAAAGCTGCCAACACAGAAATATTGTATTTTCAAATCATGATTTCAAAGTCTCAGGTTGGTGAACTGTTCTGAGCCTAGCAAATGTTACTATCATCAGCTGTGAAAAAAGGGACTACTGAATATATATATATATCAAAAAGAAACTAAAGAACTCTATAGTGCATTTCTAATATAACAAACCTGAATATGTATTTATCCTTGTCAGTAACTTACAGTCAGATGGATTCCTTAATTAATGGTTTCATCATTTCATTCAAACTATGAAAGGATAATTGACTTTCAATTATCTATCCCAAAGGGAAAAAATGTGCATCCATTTTTCACAATTCTGTGTATTGATACCCTCCAAATGTACCATCCAGAAGTGTTAAGATAAACAACAAAGACAGCCTTTGTTGATTGAACACACTGCATTATGGGCAACTGCCATGTGTCTCCAGTGACACCTTTAAGTATGCAATTAAATTTGGACAAGGGAGTACACCCAAAACAAATAAATATTCACTTCTTTATCTTGAATTCTGGAAACATTTTAATTCAGGGCATTTGCTAGCAGTCAGATGAAATGAGGACGATGATGTGACGGCAGGCATGAAATGTGTATAAAGGAGAGCAGGCAGATCGTTTCACAGGGAAGTCATGGCAGAGGGCTGTCAGGAGATGCCTTTTCCATTGTAACTCAGCTGAGAAGGAGAACCCTATTATATGGATGACTGGGGCCAGCAATGGCATGTTGTCATTCTAACTTGTGTATGTAAGCAGGCTTAATTGCGCCTTGTCTTTTTGGGGATGACTTTCCACCAACAATCTCATTATCACACATACATGTTTTATTGCAGATTTCAGGCTCTTTATTACAGACCTGGCTGCAACTAAGAGAAGAAGACAGTATTATTTTAACCAATAACATGGTCTGTTCTTGTTTTACCAATGGAACTAACCTACCTTTCATTTTTGCTGCCTAAGGGATGACCAGAGGCAATAACATGTATGCCACACATAAAAAAAAATGAAAGGAGAGACCAATGCAATGTAAAATTAATAGCATGGTGAAGAGGAAAATGTAAATATAATTTCTATTTACTGAGATTAATGTGTATAGGTGTATACTGATGCACTTGTCCTGGGATACATGCATTTATATGTTTCATAGGCCTTTTGTCCTGACGTAGAAAGGTGTACCATTGCATCGATGGGAAAATGTAAAAAAATCATTTTTAAAATGTTGTTGTTAGCTGCGAAGTCGTGTCCGACCCATCGCGACCCTATGGACAACATTCCTCCAGGCCTTTCTGTCCTCTACCATCTTCTGGAGTCCATTTAAGCTCACGCCTACTGCTTCAGTGACTCCATCCAGCCACCTCATTCTCTGTCGTCCCCTTCTTCTATTGCCCTCGATCTTTCCCAGCATTAGGCTTTTCTCCAGTGAGTCCTTCCTTCTCATTAGGTGGCCAAAGTATTTGAGTTTTAGCTTCAGGATCTGGCCTTCTAAAGAGCAGTCAGGATTGATCTCCTCTAGGACTGACCGGTTTGATCGCCTTGCAGTCCAAGGGACTCGCAGGAGTCTTCTCCAGCACCATAGTTCAAAGGCCTCAATTCTTTGGCGCTCAGCCTTTCTTATGGTCCAACTTTCACTGCCATACATTGCAACTGGGAAGACCATAGCCTTGACTATACGCACTTTTGTTGACAGGGTGATGTCTCTGCTTTTTAGTGTGCTGTCTAGATTTGTCATGGCTTTCCTCCCCAGGAGCAAGCGTCTTTTAATTTCTTGGCTACAGTCCCCATCTGCAGTGATCTTGGAGCCCAGGAAAATAAAATCTGTCACTACCTCCATTTCTTCCCCATCTATTTGCCAGGAATTGAGAGGGCCAGATGCCATGATCTTGGTTTTCTTAATGTTAAGTTTCAACCCAAGTTTTGCACTCTCCTTCTTCACCCGCAACAAGAGGCTCTTTAGTTCTTCTTCACTTTCTGCCATTAGAGTGGTATCATCTGCGTATCTTAGGTTGTTGATATTTCTTCCGGCAATCTTAATTCCAACTTTTGATTCATCTAGCCCTGCCTTTCTCATGATGTGCTCTGCATATAAGTTAAATAGGCAGGGCGACAGTATACAGCCTTGCCGGACTCCTTTCCCAATTTTGAACCAATCAGTGGTTCCGTGTCCAGTTCTCACTGTTGCTTCTTGGCCCGCATATAGGTTTCTCAAGAGACAAATAAGATGGTCTGGTACTCCCATCTCTTTAAGAACTTGCCACAGTTTGTTATGATCCACACAATCAAAGGCTTTAGCATAGTCAATGAAGCAGAAGTAGATGTTTTTCTGGAACTCCCTAGCTTTCTCCATGATCCAGCGTATGTTGGCAATTTGATCTCTAGTTCCTCTGCCTCTTCGAAATCCTGCCTGTACTTCTGGTAGTTCTCGATCCACATACTGCTGAAGTCTAGCTTGTAGGATTTTAAGCATGACTTTACTAGCATGAGAAATGAGTGCAATGGTGCGATAGTTTGAACATTCTTTGGCACTGCCTTTCTTTGGAATTGGAATGTAAACTGATCTTTTCCAATCCTGTGGCCACTGTTGAGTTTTCCAAATTTGCTGGCAAATTGAGTGTAGCACTTTTACTGCACTGTCTTTTAAGATTTTGAATAGCTCAGCTGGAATACTGTCACCTCCACTAGCTTTGTTGTTGCTCAGCTTTTCTAAGGCCCACTTCACTTCACATTCTAGGATGTCTGGCTCGAGGTCAGTGACCACCTCATTGTGATTATCAGGGACATTAAGCTCATTCTTGTATAGTTCTTCTGTGTAATTTTGCCACCTCTTCTTAATCTCTTCTGCCTCTGTTAGGTCCCTGCCATTTTGGTCCTTTATCATGCCCATTTTTGCATTAAACGTTCCCTTCATCTCTCCAATTTTCTTGAAAAGATCTCTGGTCCTCCCTATTCTATTGTTTTCTTCTATTTCTTTGCACTGTTCATTTAAGAAGGCATTCTTATCTCTTCTAGCTATTCTCTGGAATTCTGCATTCAATTGGGCATATCTATGTTTTTCTCCCTTGCCTTTCGCTTCCCTCCTTTCCTTAGCTATTTGCAAAGCTTCCTCAGACAGCCATTTTGCTTTCTTGCATTTCTTTTTCTTTGGGATGGTTTTGGTTGCTACCTGTTGTACAATGTCGCGAACCTCTGTCCATAGTTCTTCAGGCACTCTGTCTATCAGATCTAATTCCTTAAATCTATTTGTCACCTCTACTGTATATTCAACAGGGATATGATTTAATTCATACCTGAGTGGCCTAGTGCTTTTCCCTACTTTCTTCAGTTTAAGCTTAAACTTTGCAAGGAGAAGCTCATGGTCTGAGCCACAGTCAGCTCCTGGTCTTGTTTTTACTGACTGTATAGAGCTTCTCCATCTTTGGCTGCAGAGCATATAGTCAATCTGATTTCTGTGATGACCGTCTGGTGATGTCCATGTGTAGAGCCGTCTCTTGGGTTGTTGGAAAAGAGTGTTTGCTATGACCATTGTATTCTCTTGACAAAATTCTATCAGCCTGTGCCCTGCTTCATTTTGTACTCCAAGGCCAAACTTGCCTGTTATTCCGGTTATCTTTTGGCTTCCTACTTTAGCATTCCAATCCCCCATGATGATAAGGACATCATTTTTTGGTGTTAGTTCTATAAGGTGCTGTAGGGCTTCATAGAACCGGTCAATTTCATCCTCTTCAGCACTGGTGGTTGGGGCATAGACTTGGACTACTGTGATATTGAATGGTTTGCCTTGGATTCGAACTGAGATCATTCTGTCATTTTGAGGATTGTATCCCAGTATTGATTTTCCTACTCTTTTATTGACTATGAAGGCTACTCCATTTCTTCTGAGGGATTCTTGCCCGCAGTAGTATACCTGGTGGTCATCTGAATTAAATTCACCCATTCCTGTCCATTTTAGTTCGCTGATACCTAAGATGTCGATGTTCAGTCTTGTCATCTCTTGTTTGACCACGTCCAGCTTTCCTTGATTCATGGATCTTACATTCCAGGTTCCTATGGAGAAAAAATCTTTACAGCATCGGACTTTCCTTTCACCACCAGACACATCCACAGCTGAGCGTCCTTTCGGCTTTGGCCCAGTCGCTTCATTCTTTCTGGCGCTACTAGTACTAGCCCTCTGCTCTTCCCCAGTAGCATATTGGACGCCTTCCGACCTGAGGGGCTCATCTTCCAGCGTCATATCGTTTTGCCTTTTGGTACTGTCCATAGGGTTTTCATGGCAAAGATACTGGAGTGGGTTGCCATTTCCTTCTCCAGTGGATCACGTTTTGTCAGAACTCTCAGCTATGACCTGTCCGTCTTGGGTGGCCCTGCACGGCATAGCTCATAGCTTCATTGAATTACGCAAGCCCCTTCGCCACGACAAGGCAGTAATCCATGAAGGGGATTTTTAAAATATAAAATATAATTTTATAAAAATTCACTTTAAGATCATAACACAATGTAAATTTCAACCATTGTAACCACGTTTCCCATTGGTTTATCTGTTTATTGGAACCATTTTATCAGACCCTCTCTCCCTTACTTGAAGGGAACCGGCAACTGGCAAATGACCTGAATTGTTCTACTCCAGGTTTGACAGGAGACCACTGTCAAATATCGCTACCCTCCTCATCTCAGATACAATAAAAACAGCCAAGTCTCCTACACCTGACTCTATCCCTCTGGGCCTCTGATTATCCTAGAAAAAGAGGTGCAAGGTCCATTTCACAGACAAAAGACTGGAAAAGCACCAGGCCCAAACAGAGCAATTCCTTCCTCCTTGAAAGTCTGTGCTGATCAACTGGCCCGTGTCTTCACCCATATCTTTAATATATCACTGGATATGTGTTATGTACCTTCTTGCTTCAAACACTCTACTATCATTATCAGTAACGCCTAATTCTCACAGCACTGTCTTATGCCTAGGGATATGTAGTAGGGCTGTATTACTATTATCCTTCTCATCTTTCCTATTACCTGCTCCTATTGGTATCTTATGACTATCTTATGACTTTGTTGCTTGTATGCACACAGAGAACTTATGTACTGCAGACAAATTCCTTGTGTATCCAATCACACTTGACCAATAAAGAATATTCTATTCTATTCTATTCTATTCTATTCTATTCTATTCTATTCTATTCTATTCTATTCTATTCTATTCTATTCTATTCTATTCTATTCTATTCTATTCTAGTCTAGTCTAGTCTAGTCTAGTCTAGTCTAGTCTAGTCTAGTCTAGTCTAGTCTAGTCTAGTCTTTTTTAACCTATTCTTCCTTAATTTCAAATTTCAAGAAAAGTTTCTATATTTTAGCAATTGCATGTTTATCATGTGTACTTTAAATTCTGTCTCACATTGCTCTATACAAGCTTTTGTCCATTTTGAATCTTTCTGATAACATAAATGGGAAAGTCATCAATAACTATGTTGTTGTTAGTTGCGAAGTCGTGTCCGACCCATCGCGACCCTATGGACAATGTTCCTCCAGGCCTTCCTGTCCTCTACCATCTTCTGGAGTCCATTTAAGCTCACGCCTACTGCTTCAGTGACTCCATCCAGCCACCTCATTCTCTGTCGTCCCCTTCTTCTATTGCCCTCAATCTTTCCCAGCATTAGGCTCTTCTCCAGTGAGTCCTTCCTTCTCATTAGATGGCCAAAGTATTTGAGTTTTAGCTTCAGGATCTGGCCTTCTAAAGAGCTGTCAGGGTTGATCTCCTCTAGGACTGACCGGTTTGATCGCCTTGCAGTCCAAGGGACTCGCAGGAGTCTTCTCCAGCACCATAGTTCAAAGGCTTCAATTCTTTGGCGCTCAGCCTTTCTTATGGTCCAGCTTTCACTGCCATACAATGCAACTGGGAAGACCATAGCCTTGACTATACGTACTTTTGTTGACAGGGTGAGGTCTCTGCTTTTTAGTGTGCTGTCTAGATTTGCCATGGCTTTCCTCCCCAGGAGCAAGCGTCTTTTAATTTCTTGGCTACAGTCCCCATCTGCAGTGATCTTGGAGCCCAGGAAAATAAAATCTGTCACTACCTCCATTTCTTCCCCATCTATTTGCCAGGAATTGAGAGGGCCAGATGCCATGATCTTGGTTTTCTTAATGTTTAGTTTCAACCCACATTTTGCACTCTCCTTCTTCACTCGCAACAAGAGGCTCTTTAGTTCCTCTTCACTTTCTGCCATTAGAGTGGTATCATCTGCATATCTTAGGTTGTTGATGTTTCTTCCGGCAATCTTAATTCCAACTTTTGATTCATCTAGCCCTGCCTTTCTCATGATGTGCTCTGCATATAAGTTAAATAGGCAAGGCGACAGTATGCAGCCTTGCCGGACTCCTTTCCCAATTTGGAACCAATCAGTGGTTCCGTGTCCAGTTCTCACTGTTGCTTCTTGGCCTACATATAGGTTTCTCAAGAGACAAATAAGATGGTCTTATATTTTTCTACTATTAATTGCTATTTTGATTTTTCCCCTTGATGGTTTTCCAATAAATCCCAATATGTCAACCAGTTGTCTTTGTCTGCTATTTATTTTCTATGGTATGCTTCTTGAGCTGAAATCTATAAGGGTGTTTTGGGGCACAACTTCTATTTATTCCATATTCTCAATATGACATACCTAATAAAATGATGTTTGAAATCCACATTAATTTTAACTATCATATCAAAAATATCAATGCCATCCAGGTCATGATCTTCTAATTCTAAAGCGCTCTTTTATTTCTCAACAACATTCATTCTTTTATCCAACCCAAACAATCAATGACATACAATTTTATATCCGATAAACTCAATTCTCCTCTTTCCTTTGCATCTTGTAATGCTGTATTTAACTTGTGTGTTTTTTTCCTTGCCATATAAATTTAGATACTGTATATTTTTTGCCATTGTTTAAATGGTACATCTGTTGTCAAAACAGGCATTGTCTGAAAAAAAACCTCCATTATTCTTACCAAAGCATTCATTTTTATCCCAGAGATTCTCCCCAATAGCGACAATTTTAATTTCTCCCATCTTAACATGTCCTTTCATTCCATTTTTTACCATAATTATTTTGAAATAATATATAATTCATATCTGTCATAGTAATACTCAAGTATTTTATTTTTTCTCAAGCTTAAACCCACTTTCTCCATCAGTTTTTTTTTGTTCTTCTAATTTCATATTTTTGTTAACATCTATGTCTTCTAATTATATATTTTAAAAACTGCTAACATATCAAACTCCTTTCCCATTAAATGTTTCTGCGCCTTCTAGTGGATCTTTTAAATTAACACCAAATCATCTCCAAGTGCCCTAACTTATAAGTTTCTTTTTTAAACTTAACTCCCATAATTCTCTTATCTTGACTTATGTTTCTATTTACTACCTCAAGAATTAAACAAAAGTAGAGTCAACAGACATTCTTGTCTTGTATTTTTTTTAATCTCACAAGGTTTTGTTAATTCTCCATTTACTTTTTGAGGTATATAAATTGATGTTATCCATTTAATAAAATTATCTCTAGGATTCATATATTCCAGAACCATAAATTTTAAAAAATCTGAATTGTCAAACACCTTCTCTAAGAATATTAATGCAGCCAGTTTTTCATGTTTTTGTTCCAAGTATTCTAAAATATCCAAACATTTTAATATTATCTCATAATTGTCTTTTAGGTAAAATCCCACATTTATCCTCACAAATAAAATCCTATAAAATTATTTCCAAACATTTGGCTAAAATTGTACAGTCATTCAATAAAAATATTAATAGCTTCTTAAGATAGAATAACAGAGTTGAAAGAGACCTTGAAGGTCTTCTAGTCCAACCCCCTGCTCAGGCTTCCAGTGCTGGAACATTCACAACTATTGGAGGCAAATTGTTCCACTAATTGTTCTAACTGTCAGGAAATGTCTCCTTAGTTCTAGGTTGCTTCTCTCCTTGATTTTCATCTGTTGCTTCTTGTCCTGACTTCAGGTACTTTGGAGAATAGCTTGACTCCCTCTTCTTTGTGGCAGCCCCTGAGATATTGGAATACTGCTATCATGTCCCCTTTCGTCCTTCTCTTCATTAAACTAGACATACCCAATTCCAGCAACTGTTTTTGTTAAGGTCAAATCTTCTCTAGATACTAATGTTATATTAGACTCTTGCCAACTATCAAGAATCTTTCTATTTGCAAAATAATATTAATCATTTGTTGTAAAGGTGTAAAAGTTCATACTCAAAGCATTTATAGAAGGAGGCTGGAAATCCATCTGAATCAGCTATATAGATCCATTCAAATTTGTCTCTGATTCTCTGTAATCTTCAGAGAAGATTCCGGAACTCAGTGCAAATATTAATTTACTTTTTCCAGGGACATTTCTTGACCTTTGTACACAATACTATAATATTGATGAAACATTTTTTTTGCATATTTGTATTATTGAAGAATTTTCTTCTTGTTACTTTAATATTACTTTTTCATTTTGCAACTTGTGTGACAATGATAACCCCAATTATTTTGCAAATTCAAATTTCTTTGTTTTGCATACTTCATTATATTTCTATCTCTCTCACTGTTAACATAGACAATTGCCTCTGTAAAAGCTTAATTTAGTGAGTAATCCTTGGGGATTTTAAAAATTCTTCCTTTTTTATCTCATTCAAAATCATCTTGCCTTTTCTTTTTAAATTCACTCTTACATCACATAAAATACTCTTTTGCAAAAGCTTTACTTGCAAGCCAAACCATCCTTTATCTCCTTTGTACAATTCTCCACCACCATGTCTGTTTGTGACAGCATCTCATTTAATCTCCAATGAAAAATCCATTTTTTTCTTTTAAAAGTTAAAATCACTGAATTGTCATCTAAAAGTCTTTATAATGTCTCCACTTTATAAACATTATTAGCTAAGGTTCTAGAAATCCAAATCATAGCTATCCTTGAAAAAGATTTATGTCTTTGAGAAAAATAAGTATTCAAAATGTTCTTTTGAATTGCCATTTTTATACCTCTATGCATCAACAAGCTCCAAATTATCCATTACATTTTTTAAAAAAGTTAAATTGCCATGTGTATTTTAATATTCTTCTCAGTTCTATCTTTTTGTGGAAAAACAACTTCATTCCAAGCCCCAGAAGAAACCAATTTTCATACATAAAATCTAACAATTCGTCCATAATTCCCTTATAAAATGGTGTTTTATCTTCATTTGGGGCATAATTTCCCAGTATCCTATTTTCACCTGTAGATTAGGTTCTACCCTGTATATCTGCCACAATCATCAGTCAATATAAGTTTTATATATAGTTGGGGATTTATATATAAAATAACCCCTTTTTTCAATCTTGCTGAGACAAATTTTTTCTTAAGATTTTTTGTTTACTTAAATATTTTATATATTTATTCCTAGTATGCATTTCTTGTACAGAAATCACTTTAAGCTTTTCAAATAATTTCCCCCTCTTTTGGCTGCATTTGCCCCATTTATATTTCGCATTAAGTATTTATCATCCATCAATAGGCCAAGATCTTGGAAAATGTCAATATCTAGAGCAACCAAAATGAAATCCTCTTCAGTTTCTTGTATCTGTTGTCTCATTTGTCATTGCCAATTCCATTTGTATCCAGTTCTTTACATTTTTCCCAAAACATTTCTTGCTTTTTGCAAAAAGTTCAATCTAAATCTCTGTTTAAAAATCATCACTTCAATTTATCCCATCTAAATGGAATGTTCTTCAGTTTAAGTTTGTCAGAAAAACATATACATTTTTCTTTTCTGTATTATTCTAATTGGAATTTCCTTAAGTACAATTACATCTATATTATCAATCTTCAATCTACTATTAAAATGGTGCTCTAAAACTTGGTCTCTTGTCTTCTTCCTATCAGTTGCCCTATCAATTCTTTAATCTTCTTAATTTTTTCTTTCCCATCTTTTTTATTTTATTTTTAAACAGTCATTATTCCCACAAACATCCTGTTTGTTAATCTAATTACTTTTACTATTTTCAAAGAAATTTTCCTCCCTCCCTCCCTTTCCTGCTCCTTCCTTCCTTCCTTCCTTCCTTCCTTCCTTCCTTCCTTCCTTCCTTCCTTCCTTCCTTCCTTCCTTCCTCACTGTTCATCCCACTTCCTCCATCCATCCCTTCCTTCCACCCTTCTTTGTTTTCTCCCTCTCTCTTCCTTCTGTCCTTTCCTGTCACCTCCCTTCCCTCTTTCCCTCTGTCATTTAGTTATTATCTTCTTCCTTCCTTCCTTCCTTCCTTCCTTCCTTCCTTCCTTCCTTCCTTCCTTCCTTCCTTCCTTCCTTCCTTCCTTCCTTCCTTCCTTCCTTCCAGTTTTCCCCTTTACTTTGCTTCTGGAAAGCTTCCAGGGAGGAAAGTCAGTGGAGAAACCAGATGAAATGTACAAGTCCAAGGCCAGCAGGCAGTTAAGTGGCTCCTTACAGGTGGGGGAAGGAATGAGGAAGTAAGCCATGGTGGGCAGTGTATGTTGAGAAGGGTGCCTAGAGTGCACAAGAGATCCTACAAAGGTCAGATAGGGCACGAGGGGCTGTATGGGTCAAAAAGTATGCACAGGGGTGCACAGATATTTGAAAAATTCACATCAATTGGGGATTGGACATGGGAGATATCATGGATTGGTAATAGTATTTGGGGATATCCAAGAGGTGCCAAATAGATTGTGGAAGGTATGTGGGAGAGACATGGATTGGGCAGGGTGCATGAAAGTGCACAAGAGGTGCTGTGAAGATCAGGGAAGATGCTCAAGGGGTAGTGCAGGTTGGTAAAGGTTATGGGAATACACAAGAGGTACTGCACAAGTCATGGAAAATGTATGCAGGAGCATGGCACCGGTCAATTGAGTGTATGAGGGGATAGTATAGACCGTGAAGGTTGCACAGGGGTTCCTTCCTCCCTATTCCTCCCTCCCTTCTCCTTCTTCCCATCTCTTCTTACTCCTTCCCTTTCCAGCAGTCAGGTAAGTGGCTGTTGCTGAGAGGAGGAGGAAAGGATTATGAGATTGTCTAAGAAACTGTTACAGAACATTGAAATGAAGATTACATGACCACAGTAGCAGCTAATAGCTCTGAAGCCACCACAATATTTCCAAGTTTAATTCCTTTAGGAGTTATGGGCCCTGTATTTTGGACACATTCTATAAATTAGCCTATTTGAGGTACCTTGCTTGGTTCAAAAATTGAACCAAGATGCAGACCTTTAGGGGAGATTCTAAATGCTATAAATGGAACCCAAAGTCAAAATAGGCGACTTAAATTTAAAAAGGGGAGTTAATTTTATCAACAAGTTTTCCAGTTGTTTAAAAGTATGATACACATACACACACAAACACACTATTTCTTGTCTAATATTCCTTAATTATTATTACAATATCCCCAATGTTTTAGGAATAGTATTATGGTTAGTCACACAGTCAGCCACATATTTAGACTGGATTTAGCATTTTATCCACATATCGAGTCCTTCTCAAGGATACCCTGGGATAGGCAGAGGTTGTTTGATGGTGTTAAGGTATCATCACAGGATGCAAAATGTTCCGAGTAAAGTTGATTTGCAATTGACAGATGGTGATTTGTCAATGCCAATGGTATTCAAGTAATGCTCCAGATGTTTGGAGGTTGCACCCAAGACACCTATTACTATTGGTTTCCTTTGCTTTCTTTTGCCACAGTCATTCTACATCTATTAATAATAGATCACTGGGGTTTTTTTGTATGTTTTCAGTGGGTAAACAATTTTTCCTCCATTAGTCCTGCAGCTGCTGGCCGTAGTTGCTCAGCTGACAGAGGACTGAGTATTCAGTACTCAGTACTCAGTACTCAGTACTGTCACTAGGTATCCAACACCTAGCCTGGTCCTTGTTGACTCAGGCAACGATCAAACTGGTATGGGTTTCTGTAATTTACATCTCACCTTATTGTTTATGGAAATACACTTTTTGTGTGGCTGTTATGATGTCCGTATTGTTGAATCTCTGGGCATAGCTTTTCTTTGCTCTTCAGAACAAACAAGCCCCACAACCATGTCATGGTAGTGCCTCACTGTGGGTTGTTGTTACAACAGTGTGAAGTCACAGCTGCCAGTTCTTTAGCTGGTGTTGGCCTTCATACACATCCAGTTTTACTGAGAGCATAGAGATTCATAAATATTGGCATAGTGTATGTACAGATATAAGAAGTGTGGTCGTTTACAATTGACTGGTGGATTTTAAGTGTTATCCCAGATTTGGGGGTATGGTACCCAGTGTGCCAATCACCACTGGGACCACCATGGTTGGTTTATGCCATTTTGATTTTCAGATCTGGATACTTGTCATTTTCTCCAGTTTTTGTCTTATATTGTATTATAACAATAACACTTAGACTTATATATTGCCCCTTAGTGCTTCACAGCACTAAGGGGTGGTTTTCAGAGTCAGCATATTGCCCCCAACAATCTGGATCTTTATTTTATGGACCTCAGAAGAATGGCAGGCTGTGTTCTGTACCAGCCTGCTACCGGCCCTGCAGAAAAGGCAGGGACAACCCCTTTACAAACGGCAAGAGGCTGGAATAAAGCCTGCCAAATTTATTAACATAAAACAGACACCAACCATGAAACAGGAGCTATGAAACAGGAACTATTCAAGCGGTTGCCTTCAGCAAACCAGCCCTCCCACGCATTCCCCCTTCTCTCTGCCTCCTTCCGAGGAGCCCCATTGCCTTCCTCTGTTTACTCCTGATTGACTGCCTCCTGCGTCGGGCATCCTTGAACAGGGCCAGCTGTGGGTCATCTTCATCCACGCTGTCAGGCTCACACAGCTGGGTCTGCGTCGTGACCAGATGAGAGGGACCTGGCTGGGGGCTCTCATCAAGCTCTTCAACACCCCCCTCCTCCTCCTCCTCTGAGTCGTCCGACCCAACTGCCGAACCCACAGGCTGACCCTGAATCACAACAGGCTGAGTCAACCTTGAGTCGGTCAAGATCAAACTCCTGAAAGTGAGCAGAATTAGCCTGCAATACTACATTCTAACCACTGCACTACCATGGCTCCTTCTATTATATTATACCCCAATATTGCCACATCATTTTCACACATTTTCTTTTTTTCAACCAGTTCTTTCTTGTAGGCAAATGATATTTCTTGCAGATCTTCCAATGCACCATTGTTGCTACTTTGTCATGCCACTGCTTGTAGTCTGTCTATGCAATCTATTTGCAGCAGCTTACTGGTTGATACACTGTTTCTTCAGCTTCTTTGCATAGGTGGCACTTATTGTTTGTTGCTGTCTTCTCAATTCTGGCTTTCTATACATTTGTCTTTAAGGCTTGTGCAGCCAGAATTAGTTCTTTGGTCTCATTCTTTAACTTTCCTGCTCTTAGCAATTGCCAGGTCTTATTATTATCTGCTTACACCTACTATTTTTTAATGTACTGGCGATATAATGCTTTGTGTTCTCATGCCTCCATTCTGTTCTTCATTTGGTCTTTCTTGTAGACCAGTTTTGTCTCTCCAGTAGTCAGCAAGCCTTCCTGGTATACTAACTTACATGGCATGGGTCCGGATTATCTTAGGGAGCACCTGCTGCCAGCATCAACTTCCCATCGTCCTGTGCACTCCCATAGAGAGGACCTCCTTAGGGTGCCGCCGGTTAGGGAGTGCCGGCGGGTGATCCCCAGAAGGAGGGCATTTTCTGTGGGCGCGCCTGCCCTTTGGAATGATTTACCTGTGGAACTCCGGACCACCCCCGATCTGCATTCATTTCGCCGGGACCTGAAAACCTGGCTTTTCAATCTATCAGGCCTGGACTGAAGGGGTTTTTAGTTTTTTAATATTGTTTTAATTGTTGGGCTTTAATTAATTTAATTCATTTTAATTTTATATTATCTTTTTATATTGTCTTTTATATGCTGCCCTGAGTCCTTCGGGAATAGGGCGGTATAGAAAACCAATTAAATAAATAAATAAAAATAAAAATAACTTCAGTGAGTCTTCTTCATTGTTCTTCAGATATTCTTCCAAAGCGCTTTTTACTTCTTCAATATTGTACTTGCAACATTCCATTTGCCTTGGTATGTAGAGTCTGTCAATGTCACTAATAATGATTCATTGTTATTATTTTTCTGGTCTTCCTATCCATTGCTTTTAGTTCTGTTTGAATCCAGTCCACTATTCCTGCTGTGTATCTAATGACTGGATTTGCCCAGGTATTATTATTATATTATTATTATTATTATTATTATTATTATTATTATTATTATTATTATTATTATTATTATTATTATTATTATTATTATTAATCATCTCAGCTGTAGTATAAAGCAGTGACACAAATAGCTCAAGTGAACTGCGACACTTCTATGGACAGTCTTCTCTGGAATGACAGTTCTGAAATACAATTATCAGTGTGATCTGCTTAAGAATTCATCATCAATTCCTGCTTTCTGAAGACTAAAAAAGAAAAAAAAGACATACAAAGAAGAAGAGGTGATAAGAAGGCGTCATTTTCTTCCAGCCTCATAACTGTAAATTGAAGAAAATTATTTTCTTTGCCTGCAGCTCATTGGCATAGAGGCAGCATTATATTATAATTTCATAAGCATAAATCCTTTGAATAAATTTCAGAAGAATAACTGAATTAGAAATGCAAGTAAAGTATCTAAAAAAGCCTAACTGTTCCAGGCAAAAAGAATGGATGGTAGTACAACTACTGGAAGGAAGTTTCGTTTGTCAGCTGTCACAGAAAGTTAGATCCAAGCTCTGCAATCTAACCTGATTTCAATGAGTTAGATTTGAAAGACAAATGTTCACTATAACTATAGCAGCCAAATATACTCCAACATGCAACCTATTTTCACAGAACACTATTGTTTCTCTGGAAAGAGCAGGCTTGGGGCTTTTAATTATCTCATACACTGCAATTCTATATGTGTGACTCTGTGGTAAATAAAACTGAGGTTAGATGATAGATGAATATATGGATTAAACCCAGAAAGATGGGCTTAATGTTTCAGCCTTAATTGTTGTTATGAAGATATGGTACTTAAAAGATAGCTTCTCTGACCAGACTTCAGGTGGATAGCAGAAGACGTATTGAAATGATGCTTTTATTAGATAGTTGATGGATTATTGTTTCTGATTTATTTAATTTGCTTACTGAGGCCCAGTCAGGTGGAGGGATGGTTCATAAATATCTTGCACTGCTAACTCAATAGTATATATATTTGTGTTTGCCTGACATTCCTTTTAAAATAAAGCTTGGGTCAAGAAATTAATCCCCGTGCAAAGGCAACAAACATATAATCTATGTTAGCTATCATACAGATCATATAGGCAATATGCGGCATACATGTTGCCAGTGCTTTTTTTGTAAAAGAAAAAGGTGCCGGAACTCACACACGTCATACAACCCGACTTGCCTACCTTACAAGGTTCCATCCAAAAAAGGTGCTGGAACTATGCTCTGAGCATTCTATGAGGAAAAAAGCCCTGCATGTTGCAGACTTAAATCTATGAAGCTTCAATGGTTACACTGACATACTAGTCTCCTTTCGCTTTCCCATAGATTGGTAAATAAAATAAATAAATAACATTGCAATACATGAAAGAGGCCAGCAGAGGGCGACTAACCAACAACCTTGTCAACCAAAAGGATTGTGACCACCAGAAGGAAAGAGGAATGAATTAAGGTTGGCTGAGGAATGAGATCCACAACAGCCAAAGGACAGCTGGATCCCCATTGTGGAGAATGAGTATATATATCTAGGAGGCTAATATGGGATGTCCAGTTGCTTGTAATGAAATAAAGCATATCCAGTTGCTCATAATGAAAGAGAAGAGACAGATAAATAAAAGAGTAAGGAGGCAGGGAGACCTCAGTGTTGTAAGTACAACTGTTGATCAGTATATGTCAGCTCTGAAAACTAAAATCTGAGGATGTAGCAAGAATTAACCAAAAAAGTCTATTGTGGAAAGTAATTGTTCTGATTTGAACATTATGCACCACCAGGTTAAATAATAGAAGTGATAACAGAAGCATGCCAAACATTGTGATTTAACCTCTTAATTCCTTAACTTATGAATTCTTTATAGAGATACTGCGGGGATTGTCAAGGATCTTAAAGAAGGGTTGTATTTAATCTTAGTTCCACCATTCATTCTTCATACCAAAAATCCATCCCTAGTAGCTTTTATTTTGATTTTTCTCTATTCTCTATTCTCAAATGTCTCAAAGGGGAGTTAGCGTCGTCTAACCACCAATTGTTTAAAATAGCTGGAGTCCAGGTGTTTTAAAGAAAAAAAAATCTGTGTAAAAGTAAAAAGTTAAAAAAAGGATTCAGTATCATTGCTAAATATTGGTTCTTCTGCATTAAGTATTAGCTTTTTTTCCTATGTGTTTCCTTAGCTCTGCCCCTAATTATCCATATATAAGAGCAGATCATTCAGGCTTCATAATCTACTACATCACAGCTCTCCTGTTAATTTTTACGGGTAGTCGTCAACTTATGAACACAATTGAGCCCAAAATTTCTGTTGCTAAGTGAGACATTTGTTGTGAGTTTTGCCCCATTTTGCAACATTTATAGTCACAGTTGTTAAGTGAATCACTGCAGCTGATAAGTAAGTAACCTACTTGTTAAATGAATCTGGCTTCCCCATTGACTTTCCTTGTCAGAAGGTCTCAAAAGGTGATCACGTGACCCCAGGACATTTGCAATGGTCATAAGTATGAGCCAGTTGCTAAGCATCTGAATTTCGATCCCACGAGCATGGGGTTGCTGCAAAGGTCATAACTGTGAAAAATGGCCATAAGTCACTTTGAAGAGACACTAAATAAACTGTTGTAAGTCAAGGACTCTCTGTAATCAGAGAGAAAGATCAGCAAAGGCTGTACTTGAGTTGGAAGTCGAAAAAAGATTTCTTCTTTCAGTATAGGTTGCCATTGCATCCAGAAAGATGTCATATATCTGCATATGGTTAATATTTCTGCATATAGTTAATATTTCTTAGAATATATGAGATGTTTTGAAATCAGGATTAAGACCACATTGGTTTTCCTTAAAACCTCAAGGATGAAATGTTCATAGTCCTATTTATTAAATTCTCATTCCTCTTTACAGCTAGTCTACACTGTCCATTTGCATAATAAACATGGGATTTTAAAGTTCAAAATTATCTTCCATTTTAAGAATAAAATGGATGGAAAGAAGGCATAGGTTATTCAGTCTTCTCCTCTACTGCTTTCCTGGAACAAACCACATACCTTTGATTATATATCATAGAGGCAGGAGGCAATTTACAAGATGGAAAAAGGAGCTACTTCCTGTTGGCAACATGGCAAAAAGTCATCACCTTTTGACTTGGCTTTTGCTTGTATGCAGAGATTTGAATGTGCACGGAAACATAACATACTTGCTCATACTCATGAGTACACATAGCTCAACTCACAGATGTGGCAGCTGATTTCTTTTCTGTGCTGTAATTAAAGATTTCTCAAATGGGTAAGGAACTACCAACCCTCCTGTCTCTGGCATCCAGGGCAGAAGTGCAGTTTCTGATAAGAGGTGTATACTTTCGCAGAAGCGTTAGTGATTCGCAACTGTGAATATTGCCTTCTTTGTTGTGGTTGTCACTTTTTACATCAATTTAATTAGATACAATTTGTCTCAGCTTTTCCATGCAGCATTTGTTTACCTACTCATCAAGGCCGACACAGGCCAATTAGTGTAGTGTAATTGTTTAACCTAGTCAGTGTGAGCCTGCACTAGATAGTATGTGCTATTACTTGAAAAGTGGAGGTGGGTGGGGGAGTGGGTGGGGACCTGCAAAAAAAAGGAACAAACATTAATAGGCCTTTCTGTGCTATGAGATCCTTAAGATTCAACCCTTTACTGTACATTCATTGTTCTCACAATCATGGCACGATCAGTTTCCCAAGCACATTCTTCAGCTTCATTATAACCAAAGTATTGTAATGGCATTGTCATTGGAATATCTTAGAAGGCAAAATATTATTGGCAGCTGTGAAGATAAGTGGTCCAAGATATGGTATTACAGTAGTAAAAAAATACGAGATAAGTCAAGGCATGAGACATCAGATCATTTATTTGTCAGTCCGTCTTCCAGACTTTTGCAATAAATGTTTCATACTGTCAAGAAGCAATGAGGAACGCTGGCATACTTTAGAATTACAACTTATAAGTATCAGTGCAAGTCAGACTTATGTATATAGTGTTGGATGTGTAAATAATATATCCCTGGTCAACTAGTGCTTGGGGGAGGGGGTAGCTGTTTCTTAACTTCATCTAGTCTCATTCTCATCAACTTATACTAATTTTCTTTTTGCTCTATTTTCTTCAGAATTGTTATCCTGTATCACAGTGGTGGGATTCAAATATGTGAACAACCGATTCTCTGTGTGGATGCCGCTTCCAGAAGGCCATTCTGGGCCTGGGCAACAAAAAATTAGCTACCGGTTCTGCCGAACTGGTGCAAACCGGCTGAATCCCACCACTGCATATCACTCATATGAGAATAATATCTACATTATATAGCCAAAGATGAGCAGTGTAAAATAGTCTACAAAAACTAAAATGCTACATAGTAAAACAGAGTAAAAGCAACATAAAATCATTCATAACCACTAGCAAGACTTTTTTGACCTGTTTTAAATCTTCCTTTAATAGGTTGGTCATCTCCGCATATTATTTTACTAACAGTCTTGGCTCATGCATAGTTCAGAATCTGATGAAATAATTAGTTTTGTCTTTGAGATCAGATAGATCAGATGCTTCACAGTTGTTTTTGCTATAGTCTTTAATGACCAGTGGCCTCACCACCAAAGGTTGATTCTACTTAGGTGAGATTTTTACATTCAGCTGCATCAGCCTTGAACTGCTTTCTCTTTCCAAATAATCTATATAAAACTAGGCTCCGCCATGAAATGAATCAACAACAACAACAACAACAACAAAAAGCAAAGGATAAATAGTAATAGCAAATATTGTCCTCTAAGTGGCATTCCTTGGATCAGTATGATCCAAATGAATTTCTGTTTTCTTCATCACTTCTTATAAAATAAATCCAATACAGCCATTCTGTCAGAAAATAATTGAAATATGTATCTCCAGAATAGTTGCTGAATGGACGGAATGCATCCTGAGAGCTGCTGATTAGCTATTGTAACTGCTCCTTGCTGAGTAAGCAAAGACTGTAGAAGACTATAAGGCGACCAGTTTCCAAGGAGACTTACAATATAAAGACTGAGCAGCGAACGCAAACATATTAGCAATGGAGTTTAACAAAACTTTTACAAAATTTTGCTTTATGTCAGGAATTTTTACTCAGCTAATAGAGCACCCTGACTAGGGAACAAGTGGAAATAAAATCCTTCAGTGGGTGGTACCTTAAGTAGCCCAAATGAACAGATATTGTTTGCAAACAATGCTTGTAATATTTTGTGTTCCTGTCTGAAAACAATTTGGCATATACCGTCAACAAGTGCTAGCTTGTAGCAGTGTTTGAAGAAAAAGTGAGCGAATCAGAGCAGCAGTTGACCACATTCCAACTCCTATAAAAGGATGATAATTTATTAATTCAAAGCTGACACTACAACAGAAATGACAAAGATGCAACTTTCTATAAAGAGGAGAAGGGTCAATCAAACCTGATTTAGTGACAACCAGAGATACACATAGAAACAAGGGATGTAGTAGTTATTATAGAGTGAGAAACAGTTTTCATAAAATATTCTCACAAACAGGTTCTGAATCTTCCTGGGAAGAAGAGAGAATAAAATGTAAGATGTCTGTGAAGATTCTCAGTTATCCAAATCATGGTTGTCTCAAATGTGCTTTCTCAAAAGGCAACTGGACTTTGTTTTTCCTTGAAGACATTTCACTTCTCATCCAAGAAGCTTCTTTGGTTCAATCCAGTACTGAAGAAGCTTCCTGGATGAGAAGCAAAATGTCTTCAAGAAAAACAAAGTTCAGTTCCCTTTTGAAAAAGTACATTTGAGATAAATGTGTGCTCCACCATAAGTGTGTTATGTTAATGGAAATATGACAAAGATGGTTAATGGAATGATGAAGCAAAAGAAGCTGAGGATGATTTTTTAAAAGGTCTTTCTGCATGAAAAGGTAAGAAAAAAATATAATGTGTATACAGAGGAAAAAAATGGTCATGAAGAATAAGATCAAAGAGAAAAACAAATGATAAGGATTTTGATGGAATCAATCAGATTCCCAAATCAAGTGATTTTGATGAAATAAATTGCTTCACTTGCTAAGTGAGGAAAACTAAGCAAAAAGCCCCTGGAAGTGTGAATTGAATTGAATTGAATTGAAAATCAAAGCAAAGAAATTATTTGGGATGACAGGTGAAAAGTTTGGAACCAGAAGTAAAGAATGCTAAAAGGAGTATTTTAGAGGTTTCTATGAGAATGATAGTGATTTTACTAAGCGGAATTGAAGCGAACTGTATAAAGCTAAAGCTAAAGGAAAGAAGATGAGATGGAAATTTAAAATGTTATGAGCATTTTGGCAAATAGTAAGATTGCAGACATAGCTGGTGGTCAAGCGCTGTCATTCTATAACAAAATGTGAAATTGCAATAAAAAAGGTAGAACTTTATTAATCCCTTTTAATTTCCATAAAAAACCCATCAAATATTTCAGATATAGGATGGCTAATTACTCATTGCCACAAAAAGGAGCAAAAAAGATTTTCATTTCTATAAAATGTATATATGCTGATATATATCTCTGTATAAAGGCACAAGTTTAGAAAGAAGAAAATATAATTTAAATAAAAATATAAAACACATTTCTATTATGGAGTAGAATGTTAGTGATTTGCTTGCCTATTCAGTTTGACGCTGCCGGCGTCAACTCCCCTCCGCCCTGTGCGTGCCCACAGAGAGGGCCTCCTCAGGGTGCCTCCGGTCAGGGAATGTCGACTGGTGGCCCCCAGGGGGAGGGCCTTCTCTGTGGGTGCTCCGGCATTATGGAACCAACTGCCGGTTGAGCTCCGGATGGCATCGGACCTTCGATCCTTCCGCCGCGGGCTGAAGACCCACTTATTTGAATTAGCTGGTCTGGCCTGATGGGGGAATATGGGTTTTTTAATTGGTTTTTTATTATTCTATTGTTGTTGTATTTTAATTGGGCATTGGTTTAATTTCTTTTTAATTTTTGTACTGCTATTTATACATGCCCTGTGAACCGCCCTGAGTCCCTCGGGAGAAGGGCGGTATAGAAATCAAATAAACTTAAACTTAAACTTAAACTTGGTAAGCATTTAAAATCAACTTCAAAATCTTTTGGGTGTTTTTTTTTTAAATAGTTCACTATCTTTAAAGCAGACTTGGAATGAACAGCCCTTCAAACAGAAGATGCTTTCATGTAAGAAATTCAGCCTCTGAAAACCTTGCAAATAAACTTCTCACTTAGACAGGACACATGGCCAAACATTGTGATCATGAAACTTACCAGATTCCAGAGTAAACTCTTAATTGGACATATAGGATAATTGTCCTAGTAGAAGGCAACTTGTGAACTTAAAATCCAAAGACATACACTCCTTTATTTTTTTTTTGGGGGGGGGGAAACCAATAGAACTACACCAATAGGATTACTGAATTTTGATTATGTGAATACCAAAATTTGGTAGCAAGGATGGAAATCACAAAAACTGGCTCAAATAGTCCACCTCTGTGCCAAAGATTCTGACTGGCATTCAGCACTTCGCCATTTTATCTCGGTCTCTGTGTCCTCATCCTCATAGCAACTGTGTCTCCTGCACAATAAAAAAGACTGTTTATTCCTGTCTTAAATTGAACACAGTAATACAAAATAAACCCAAAAGTTAAATTATTGGTGTCATGATGAACGATGCTCAATAGTCTAGGGGAGCTGATACGTATGTGGAGTTCTGAGGAAGAATCTTCCAGGGCCAGGAGGAATATCCCATAATTGTAATATTTGGGGGGGCAATGAAATGTAATGTCTAGGCTGAACAGATGTGGCACAAGAAAAAAATGCTTCACTAGCACCTGGCAGATAAAGAAGCTTAGTAATATAATTAAACACTACACCATTGCATGGATAAAAAGCTTTTCTGCAGATCTATTTGATGCAAGCCAAGAAAATCTGCTGATTTTCTCACCAGCGCAAGGCAATCTGGCCATTTTAGTTTCCTTGGGCCAAATGCAAATGTAGGACTTGCATTATTTGTCATAGTGCTGCCACGCACGGTAAAAATGAAAAGCGTTTTTAAATGAAACGAGAATCAGACAAGGAAAGAAATGCCTTTTCTTCTCCCCATTCCTCTTTTTCTTTCTTCTTTAAAAATCATATCGATGTTGTGATTAACTTGCATTTTACAGCCTAGCTGACGTGACACTCAGGCAAATTAATCCTATTATGCAAAATCTAGTTCACAAGTGGTTTTGCTTCTTTCTCTCGTTCTCCCTCACTCCCCCCCCCCTTTTTTTTCAAAATTATGTCAATTTTGCCATAAATTGGAAAGACCATGTCAGCTTTCTGTATTGCAAGTCAACACTACACAGTGCTGTACTGTATATCCATATTCCTTTAATGCAGAATGATACAAATTTTAACTTAGTGGCACAAATTAGGATTCACAACTTTTATGCTGATGTTTCTGTTTGCATACAGCTTATGAGAATTACCTGTAAATTTCACATTCATTTTAATTCTTTGTTTTTATCATACCTACCAATGAAAGCAAAAGACATCAGAAGAATTCAGCACCAGGCAAAACAAAATAAATTTCCAATAGCTGCTGAATCCTTTTTGAAAACACCCTACTCACCAATTTCCTTATGAATTAAAGAGAAAATAACCTAAGCTGCTTAATTATTTTTCCCATGGAAAATATTTCTACTCTCTGGGAAAACCCATGCATCTGTTCCAGACTTTTCTACGTCCTGTTTCATTCTCCCTTTACTGATGTTTCCATAACTGGAAACCCTTCTGTAGGTGTCCAGTGCTGAATTCTCTACATGCAGCCAAGCTGTCAAATTAAAGCCTTTTCTGCTGTGCATTGGACAGATATGATGTGGAAGGTTAAAGCACTCTAGCCTTTGTCACCGAAACATTAGACTGCCAACATCTGTTTGCTGGACTCAACAAAGGCAGCTCATTCAGAATCATCCTCAACATCGATGTTAACTCTCTCTTTTTTTAACAAAATGTTGGTGGTTTTTAAAAAGGGGGAAAAGAACTGAACATGAAAAGCAGAATAACCAATAACTCTTGGACTATTTGATCTTTGAGATACTTTGATTTTTTTTTAAAAAATATATATCTTAATTTGTAGGCTTGAGTCTTAATTATTTGTGTGTGTGTGTGTGTGTGTGTGTGTGTGTACTGCAGCATTAGACATGTCTCAAATTGTCAGTATCCCTGTGGTGTCCCCTTGCAAACAACGGAGAGTAGGGGAAACAACTCTTAGCTCTCTTCGTCCGTGAGTGAAATTTTTGGCAGTTCGGAAATGTATTGAGCAATAGCTGTTATTATAATTTGCTTTTTTAAAAAAATATTTTTTCTAATCTTTTATATACATTCTGTCATATGACACAGATGTCATATACAAATACAAAAGACAGAACTTACATTGATGATTAGATGTATGCAAAGAATTTCCACACTTTTATATGTGGGTTTGATATCACAACACTTGCACAAAATGGACAGAGCATGAGTTGTGTTGGCACAATACTGTTTTCATAATGTGTTCCCTTTGCACACCCTGATGACATCTCTATTGATCCAAGACAGGCTGGTGCAAAGTACAGATTAGTACAAAGGCTGATATTTGAGACTAGATGTATACCTAGTTATATCTCTTTACATCTACATTTTTTATATCATTGGGAAACAACATTTTGATTATGTAGTATAGAAATGATGGACAAATAATTCATCTAAGCAATTTTAGATATGGGGAAATTGTTTGATTGCTGGAGTCAAGCAAATTGTCGTAGCTTTTGAAACTGTGGGTTTGCTTAATGAGGCATTGTCCCAATACATTAACAACTGCACATCACTAACACCATAAACTTGCACAATAACTCAGCTCCAGAATAACTATAGTAACCAGTTTCTTATTCAGTGCATGAGACTGTGAACTTTTCTGAAATATCCATAAAGCCATGCTGAGATTTAATGATCTTATAAGATTTGGGACCATTTTTTTTCTATTTAAAGTTACTTTTATTTTAATTTAATTGGGAGGGGTTTTTTATTGAGCAAGGAATGTGCCAAAGTCCAATGGCAACTTATTGTTGACCTCTGGTTTATGCTATGTTTAGTCCTTAATTACAATACTTTATATCCACTAATACTTTAATTAGTTCCAGTTTGTGAGTTTGAAAGTTACAACAGTTTTTGCTGTAGTTGTTTTGCCCTTACATATTTGTGTAAGTTGTTAAGAATAATGAATAGTTTAAAAAGCTCTCCAAGGAAAAGAGTCAGCTTCGAAAACATAAAATGATTTAAAAAATATCACACTTTTGGTAGTTTACTGCATTCAACTGATTGTTTGAAAATAGTGAGTTGTTTACAATAACAGGTGATGTCAATAATCATATAGTAGAATACCTTTTCTTGGGATACTTGTAGGAAATTATGGAAAGCTACCTGTAGTTCATGCAGATGTTATTCTACTTTTGGGACAAAAACTGCACAAAAGATAAACTTGGATCTAAAGTATTGCTTGGAGTATTTCCAACTGTGGTGGAGAAAAAGGGAAAGAAAGTGACAACATCCTCAGAAATTGGTGGGCTGACTGACCTTCCCAAATAATATAAGAATCAAGGAAGGAGCAAAATAGGGTGAACTCATTCAACTGTCTTTCCAAATCTTTCTTCTAGTCAGTGGTGGGATTCAAAAACCTGAACAACCGGTTCTATTATGTGATGCAGGCCTGGGCCTCCGATGCTTAGAATGGACTTCTGGAAGTGGCATCACGCACTTCCGGTGGGCCATTCAAGGCCTGGGAGGCCTCCTCCAGGTCTCCAATGCCTAGAACAGACTTCTGGAAGTGGTATCCATGCACTTCCGGTGGGCCATTCTAGGTTTGGGAGGCCTCCGAGGCCTACACTGGACTTCCAGAAGCCAACCGGTTCTCTGAATTCAGGTAAATTTAGCTACTGGTTCTCCAAAACCGATGTGAACCGGTTGAATCCCACCACTGCTTCTAGTGAAGATCCACCATTGGATTCCAGTGCCTTCTGTAAATGACAAGAATCCTTTATAGAATGGTGAACTGATTCCAATCCCACACGCTTTTGAACGAGTGCATTAATATATGATTTTAGGTGCCACTGTTTATACCAATGTTTTTCAAACTTGGCAATTGTTGGTTAGGACAGCGGCAGCCGAACTGGTTCTGTAAATAGAGTTTTTTCCCTGGATTGTGTGTGTGTGTGTGTGTGTGGTTTCACACATTGCCTGCATCTCACTGTGTGCAGATGGGGCTTTGCTCGTTTGTGCAGACCAGTTTCTGGCACAACCACGGACAGATGGTGGTCTGCAGTCAGGGGGTTGGGGACCCCTGGGCTAGGGACTTCTAGGAATAGAAGTCCATACAAAGTTGCCAAGTTTAAAAACACTGCTTTATACAATAATGTGTCAAGCAAAAGGAAGAACAAAGAGATAATATTCTGATACCTACGCTCAATAATTTTCAGCTTGCTCTTCAAATGGATACTATAGATTGTGGTCCACACTTAGGCAATACCCATGCAATCAGTATTGGCAGCTATACCGTCCCTCTCATTTTTTTCATCAGAAGTCCTGCTAAAAAGAATCAGGGCAGCCTTTTTGTATTCCCTGCAGCTGTAGAAGCAAACAGTCTGGAATACAACTTGAACTTCTCCACGTGCACATTAAACAGAGAAATTATTGGCTGTTATTTGCTTGAGACTCTCAACATAAATCCTGCCAACAATCACATTATCATGCCAGACAAGATGCAAACCTGATCCATATGGCTAAGGAGCGGAAGATTTTATTTGCGCCCTCTTGCTGCTTCCTCTCTTCTTTAGCTCCTTGCCTGCTCTAAGTTTTCAATGGACTATTTCCACATGGCATCAGGAGGTAGAGGCGAGGGGAAGCAATTTAGGGAAGTGAATGTTTCCTTTTTAAATCAGAAAAACTGTGAACCATAACATACCCACTGTTTCCCCATCAAACATACGGCTTTGCAAAAAGTTGCAATCAAACAAATGGAAAACATTATAAATCTGTGCTGCAGAGTTAGCCAAAATTGTGAGAGCTGCAGTTGCCTCCCTCCCTTAGGGAATAATTAGTATAGATGCTTTTCAAGGCCTTATTAATGGGGAGGCTTCCAGACAGCAACAAGTAGTTCTCCTCCCATTTTCTATAGGGTTTACTAAAGCTGCACAAGTCATAGCCCACCCTTGTCCTTCGGTGCAATGATTCTCATCGCATTGAAGTCAATTCACCTCATAGCTTTTCTTTTGCCATTAATGGTGGTTCTGCAAAGGGATGGGAATTAATATGTTTTCTTCTCAAAGCAGCCTATGAATAGACATGAGCTGCAAAAAGATGCATTCTTCACCACTTTGGCTTAACTTTTTGGGCAGAAGAGAGAGATTAGGAGCAGATGTCAAACTCTACCAAAGCATTTTGGCTGTGACTATATATAAAAAGGGACGCGGTGGCTCAGTGGGTTAGGACGCTGAGCTTGTCGATCAGAAGGTCGGCAGTTTGGTGGGTTGAATCCCGAGTGCCGCATAACAGAGTGAGTGCCTGTTACTCGTCCCAGCTTCTGTCAACCTAGCAGTTCGAAAGCACGTAAAAATGCAAGTAGAAAAATAGGGGCCACTACAGTGGGAAGGTAACAGCGTTCCGTGTGCCTTTGGTGTCTAGTCATGCCAGCCACATGACCACAGAGATGTCCTCGGACAAGCGCTGGCTCTTTGGCTTTGAAACGAAGATGAGCATTGGCCCCTAGACTCGGAAACGACTAGCACGCATGTGCGGGGGAACCTTTACCTTTATATATAAACAGGCTGGGATATAGTAGTTGAAGGGTTGGACTAGAACTGGGGAGGCCATGTTTAAAACTCCACTCAGACATTAATTCCCTATATGTCTCTTGATCTAACCTACCTCATAAAGTAGGTTACCTCATATTGTAAAATTGGAATGAGAGAATAAAAGGAGAACATAGGGAGAAAACCTGGGGTTAAAATAAAGTAGAAAACAAAACAGCAGCCAAAGGTAGCTCAAGATCTAGAGAATGACTTCACACATAGGCAGTTCAAGATCTTGAATGGATCATAGCATGCAAACATTGGGGTGCCAGAACCATCCTTCCCAGTTCTGTACCCTTGCTTAAGGAGCGGGAAATAGTTGACTTGGATTCCAACTATTTGAGGAGTTCTCCTACGTGTTATTTACTATACTTCCTTTGTTAGCAAGCAGACTTGCTAGCTGTTAGATCTTGTGAGGATATTCTGATCCTTCGGTAGCTCTTGGCTTGAAAATGGAAGTTTCTAGGAGAGCTCTCTTACTTATTAGTCTCAGCAACTTAATGTGAAATGTATTTGTATTTCCTTTCTATTCTTGTGTCCAGCTTCCACTTTACAGTGAGAAAGTCTATTCTTATGGTTCAGTGAAACCTATGCTCAGAATCAGGAAGGCTGCAGATAAACTGTTCTAGGCCAGATTTCTCTAATCTGGGCATTCTCCAGATTATGAATGATAATTCCCAGAACCATCTTCAATAGCCATGCTAACCAGGTTAAATCCACACATTTAGAGAGCATCCAAAGCTGTTTTAGGTTAAAGGAGGAAATAGTGCAACACAAGTTAATTATTTATTTATGTTCCATCTTTTTATTATTTTTATAAATAATTCAAATGTAATATGATGTCCAGTTGATGCCCTCCTTTATGAGATACATTGGTTACCACCTGACTTAGGGTGTAATTCAAAGTTGTGGGGTGCCTCAGGGGTCGGTACTCTTGCCCCTCCTGTTCAACATCTATATGAAGCCGCTGGGTGAGATCATCCATGGTTTCGGGGTGAGGTATCATCAATATGCTGATGATACCCAGCTTTTCATCTCCACCCCGAACCAACCCAGTGATGCCCTCGACGTGATGTCCCATTGCCTGGAAGCGGTACGGATTTGGATGGGGAAGAACAGGCTCCGGCTCAACCCGGCCAAGACTGAGTGGCTTTACGTACCGGCATCTCGTTTAGTCCAAGAGGTTCCATCTTTGTTTATGGGAGGAGAGGTGTTACCTCCTATTGATAGGGCACGCAATTTAGGCGTCCTCCTGGATTCACGACTCAGTTTTGAAGATCATATTGGAGTCGTGGCCAGGGGGGCATTTGCCCAGGTTCACCTGGTGCACCAGTTGTGCCCCTATCTGGACCGAGATGCCCTACATATGGTCACTCACGCACTTGTTACCTCCCGTATAGATTACTGCAATGCTCTCTACATGGGGCTGCCCTTGAAGACCACCCGGAGGCTCCAGCTGGTGCAGAATGCAGCCGCGCAGGTAGGGATGGGAGCATCCTGATACTCCCATATTACACCCCTCCTGCGTGAGCTGCATTGGTTACTGGTTGTCCTCCGGGTGAGATTTAAGGTGCTGGTACTTACCTTTAAAGCCCTACATGGCTTAGGGCCAGGATATTTGCAGGACCGTCTGCTGCCGGGAATGATCTCCCATTGCCCAGTACGCTCACACAGAGAGGGCCTCCTCAGGGTACCGTCGGCTAGACAATGTCAGCTGGCAACCCCCAGGGGGAGGGCCTTCTCTGTGGGAGCGCCAGCCCTATGGAACCAACTTCCCCTTGAGCTCCAGCTGGCCCCGGATCTCTGGTCCTTTCGCTGCGGCCTTAAAACACTTCTTTTCCATCAGGCTGACCTGGACTGACGACAGGGATTTTAAAATGTTTTTTAATTTTTAACTCCAATTTTAATTAATTCTATTGGGGCTGTTAATTTAATTCTTTTTAACTTTTGTATTGTTGTATTTTATTGTTGTTAGCTGCCCTGAGTCCTTCGGGAGATAGGGCAGCATATAAGTCCCAATAATAAATAAATAAATAAAGTTTTCATTGTCACCTATAGAGCTCTTTGTGGCACTGGGCCTGGCTATTTGACGAATTGCCTATCCAATTGATTCTGCCTGGCTACTGAGATTGGCATAGTGTCTGCATTTCAAGTCCCTTTCATAAAGAGTGTCATTTATCAGGACGCAGGAATATTTATTCCCTGTTGCAGCATCTGAGGTCTAAACAGCTCAGAAAGTATCTGAAAATTTGGCTGCTCTCCCAAACCTTGGGGCAGAGTGGTAGTTTAGTCCCTACATGTTGTTTTGTTGTTATTCAGAGCTTGCCTTCTGGACATTTATGAGATATTTCTTTTTATTGTTCTTGTTTATTTCTTTCTTCAATAAGACCTGTTCATCTGGATTGGGCAGCCTCTACATTGCATTAAATAAAAGTAAAGAAATATAGTGTTGATATGGTGTGTGCAGTGGTGGGATTCAAATATGTAAACAACCGGTTCTCTGTGTGGATGCCACTTCCAGAAGTCCATTCTGGGCCTGGGCAACAAAAAATTAGCTACCGGTTCTGCCAAAGTGGTGCGAACTGGCTGAATCCCACCACTGGGTTTGTGTATCATGGTAAGTGCAAGACTACGGAAAGTTATGTTCAAAACTAGGAGCCAAAATATAAAATTAAGTGGGAAAGACAGGGACTTAGGTAGAGCATTAATATCTAGCTACTGTGACTATCGGAAGATTTCACTTATACTTATTTTGCGCTGCAGGCTATTTGCCCGTCCCTTCCCAACTGTTAAAGTTCAGTCATACAACTTCATATGTACTTTTTTGGGGGGGAAAAACAAGCAAGCAATGATTCCAGGCATCCAAAATTTTGTGCAGGGTGCTGCTTTTAGCAGTCACCTAGCAGAAATTCAATTGTCATGAACACATACGTACCTGTGTGCATAGGCATGGACAGTCCCTCACACACACTTATCGTGGTTTGTTTTTCCTCAAGTGACTTGTAGCTGAATTTGAAAAACAACTGAGGCATGTCTTAGGAGCTATGCCTAAACACCAAGAAAAATTATTTTTACATCCACTGCCAGATATTGTTGTGCTACTAGGCTAGATATAGGGAATCATGTACAGCTTATCATGTCAATGATAGATTCTACCATACCATTTAAGATACAAGTCATTAATTCAAGTCATGAATGTTATGTTTACAACACAAGCTTTAAAAAAAATCACTCCAAATCAAAATAACTTGAAAAGCTTTTGGCAGTCTAAGGCCCTGCCAAAAAAGCCAACACAGTGGTAGGCTGCATTAACAGAGGGATAGAATTAAGATCAAGTGAAGTACTAATACCACTTTACAATGCTTTGGTAAGGCCACACCTGGAATACTGCATCCAGTTTTGGTCACCACAATGCAAAAAAGATGTCGAGACTCTAGAAGGGGTACAGAGAAGAGCAACAAAGATGATTGGGGGACTGGAGGCTAAAACTTATAGGGAACGGTTGCTGGAATTGGGTATGTGTAGTTTAACAAAGAGAAGGGTGAGGGGTGACATGATATCAGTGTTCCAATATCTCAGGGGCTGCCACAAAGAAGAGGGAGTCAAGCTATTCTCCAAAGCACCTGAAAGCAGGACAAGAAGCAATGGATGGAAAGTAGTCAAGGAGAGAAGCAACTTAGAACTAAGGAGAAACTTCCTGACAGTTAGAACAATTAACCAATGGAACAACCTGCCTCCAGAAGTGGTGAATGCTCCAACACTGGAAGTTTTTAAGAAGAGACTGGACAGCCATTTGCCTGAAATGGTATAGGGTTTCCTACCTGAGCAGGGGGTTGGACTACCTCCAAGGTCCCTTCCAACTTCTTCTTCTTCTTCTTCTTCTTCTTCTTCTTCTTCTTCTTCTTCTTCTTCTTCTTCTTCTTCTTCTTCTTCTTCTTCTTCTTCTTCTTCTTCTTCTTCTTCTTCTTCTTCTTCTTCTTCTTCTTCTTATTATTATTATTATTATTATTATTATTATTATTATTATTATTATTATTATTATTATTATTATTATTATAAATGAGCATGGAACAGAGTTTCTATTTCACAGAAGAAAACCAAGCTAGAACCAAATCCCAATGGATAGAAGACTGCTCTTTCTTTTACACAGACATCAAGAACAATCAAATCTAAAATGTTTATGTGCCCAAAGCAGGAAAGACAGCAACAAAGAGCACCAGCCCATAGTGATAAAAATATATATTAAATGGAGAATTAATTTCCACATGACAGACGTTTATGGCTTCAAAAAGTGTTTCAGTTTAGTTTGGGATTTTAAGAGGCCACATGATATGGAAACTGAAGTTTTATACCATACTAGGCAACCCACGATCTCTTGGGGCACTTGTTTCAAAGGTAGTTCCTTACCTCTGAAATCTCCTTAGTGCTTTCAACAGTGGCAGATCGTCTAATGTACTTTAAAAGATCTTAAAAATTCAGGGAGATATTCAAATATATATCTGCCCTATAGTAGCCCATGCTGAATTGTATAGCACATCAGGAGTTACTTTATGACATGTTGTATTATGTCACTCAATACTCTATGATAACTTTTAAGTTTTAAAAATATTGCCAAATTTCCATTCTATGGGAATAATGGTTCCCAGATTATGGACTCATTCTGTAAGTTAGCGCATTTGGGGTACCTTGGGTCAAAAAACTTTGTCCTCTGATGCACTGTTTCACTCAGTTAAAGATTATAGACACAAGCATTTTAGTAGTATATAGATATAATTTATTTTCATTCATTTTTTTTTGGTGTAATCAGCCATTTCCAAGTATTCGGTGTTAACATTTTTACTGCTTCTGTTCTTTTAAAAAAAAAACTGCTCAGAGAACTTCCATTTATTAGGTAAATTAAAAATATGGCAAATAAATAAATATAGTCAAATGAGACTTTCTTCCCCTTTCTCTCACTTCTCACTTCCCTAACATTGCAGATGTTGTTGAGCAAAGATGGGGAAAAAGTTTCACCATGGATTTTGCTGGTAATAGAGTTGGCCTTTTAAAAAAAAAATCCTAGTGGATCCATAGCAGGATAAACAAGATCGAAGTCCACTTGATATTCATCTTTTCCAAGGGGGAAAAAATCTATTATATTTTTGAAAATATATGAGATGATGAGACCTCTTGCCTGTTTTTGTTTTTTTTTTCATAGAAAGTACAATTTGAAGCAGAAGGCTCTCCTCACCAGCTATTTTCTACCACAGCATTTCCTGATAGGATATATGCCCATATATTGAATAAAGCTGCTTATTATGCTAAAAAGCAGAATCAAATTTCACACTGATGTTTATGAAAAAAAAGTAAGAGTGAGCTGTTCTGATCATTGATGTGGTAGATCTTCACAAAGGAACAATTTAGCTGTCTTCCAATATTTGAAGGGCTGCCACAAAGAAGAGGGGGGTCAGACTATTTTCCAAAGTACCCAAAGGCAAGAACAATGAATGGAAACTAATCAAAGAGAGATCCAATCTAGAACTAGAAAAATTTCCTGACAGTGAGAACAATCAAACAGTGGAACAACTTGCTTTCAGAAGTTGTGGATGCTTCGTCACTGGAAGCTTTTAAGAAGAAACTAGAGTAGACAGCTACCTGTCTGAAATGATATAGGGGGTTGGACTAGAAGACTTCCAAGATCCCTTCAAACTTATTCTATTCTATTCTATTCTATTCTATTCTATTCTATTCTATTCTATTCTATTCTATTCTATTCTATTCTATTCTATTCTATTCTATTCTATTCTATTCTTCCTGAAACTGAGCACATTATCTAAACATTGCCATTGCTCTACTGGCTTTTGTCAAATTGGCCCCTAAAAAATTCAGACTTATTATGAATAGTGAAGCCATTTGGGGGATTTAAGAAATATTGTTTTAATTAATATCAGTATTTTCACTCCTTAATTACAAATGTGGCCCTGTTCACTGCACGTATAGAAGGTATTTACTGTTATATTAGAAGGAAAAAATGCAGGTAGAACTTCCAAATACCATATTTTCCGGCGTATAAGACAACTGGGCGTATAAGACGACCCCCTACATTTCCTGTTAAATTATAGGGTTTGGGCTATACTCGCCATATAAGACTACCCCTCTTCCAACGCACACCAAATAAAAATTAAAAAACATCAGATTTGATTTTAATATGGTAATTTTAATTCAAATGCTTATGACATGCAGGTACTTAGTAGGAAAACTGTCACTTATAAACATAAGGCTGTTTGTCATCAAACATGTAAACATAAAACAGTGCAAGTGGATTAAACATAATAATAATAATAATAATAATAATAATAATAATAATAATAATAATAATAAGAAGAAGAAGAAGAAGAAGAAGAAGAAGAAGTTGGAAGGGACCTTGGAGGTCATCTAGTCCAACCCCCTGCTAAGGCAGGAAACCCTATACCATTTCAGACAAATGCTGTCCAGTCTCTTCTTAAAAACTTCCAGTGTTGGAGCATTCACCACTTCTGGAGGCAGGTTGTTCCACTGGTTAATTGTTCTAACTGTCAGGAAGTTTCTCCTTAGTTCTAGGTTGCTTCTCTCCTTGACTACTTTCCATCCATTGCTTCTTGTCCTGCTTTCAGGTGCTTTGGAGAATAGCTTGGCTCTTCTTTGTGGCAGCCCCTGAGATATTGGATCACTGCTATCATGTCACCCCTCACCCTTCTCTTTGTTAAACTACACATACCCAATTCCAGCAACCGTTTCCTATTTTCCTAATTCACTTTTTCACTTTTCCTAATTCACTCTAAAGCTTTCCCTGTGCAGAGCCTTAAGTAACACCAGCTGCCTGCAATTAGTGCAGCTTCGCATCCCACCAGGCTCAAGGTTGACTCAGCCTTCCATCCTTACGAGGTAGGTAAAATGAGGTCCCAGATTGTTGGGAGCAATAAGCTGACTTTGTAATAATGCTGCTTGGGGGGGGGGGTGAAAGCTCTAATAAACAGGCATATACATAGAATGAAGGCTATTGCTAAGCACATTGATTTGTGCTTTAAATTGTAAGCCGCCCTGAGTCTTCGGAGAAGGGCGGGATATAAATGGGATTTAAAAAAAAAGACCAAATGGGAGATCTGCTCCAGGTTTTCCAGCCAGCCCGCCCAGTTTCTGAGTCAAATGTGTCCTTAGAGCTAAGCAGCTGCTCTGGCTGGGGCATTCCCCACCTGCCTTTCAAGTTGGGATAGACTACAGCTGCTCTTCAACTTTAGAAGGAAAGATGCCCAGACCCCAGCCTGTAAAAAATCACAGACTGCAGCTTCTACTCCAAATGGTCCCGCTTTCCCTGCGCAGACTAAATGAGACATCCACTCCAGGTTTTCCAGCCAGCCCTGTCCCTAAAGTTTCAGCACCCGGCGTATAAGACGACCCCTGACTTTTGAGAAGATTTTCATGGATTAAAAAGTCATCTTATACGCCGGAAAATACGGTACATAAATGCACTTATAAAATGTAGATCACTTTATCTGAAGTTAAAAGCATGTACCTATATTGCTCTCTTTTGATATCTGACAGTTTTGCACATAGTTCTTCAAATTCTTGATTCAAAATAGGAAAGTCAGTAAATAGTTCTTGTTCTCAAAAAAAAACAACCACTCTCTTTTGTTGGGCAGGAGTTTTTCAGTTCATTACAATATTATTACTCAGTCTTCATAAAAGTGTTATGCATCTTTATTAAAAGTGGAAGTTCACATCATTTTATGTCCCCATAAAAATGGGCGGTGGTAGCCTTGATTAATTTCTTCACGTACTGTGAACTTTACAGCAAATTGGACAGTGTAATTCAATTCCTACTTCTGAACACTTTTTTTGTTAGTAGAAAATTGAAATAATTCATATGTAATCATATTGCCTTCACAAGAGATATTTAAGAAATAATATCCTGAAGTGATGATTGCATAGCTTAATTATTAATGCCATACTTTCAGGCATTACAGCATTACAGCATATACTCATTTTATCAGAAGAGGACTCCTGTCAGAGATGTTTCTCATCTATAATTTCTGTTTTCTGTATAACAATTGTCAACTCTGAACACAATCTATTGAATTCTTCTTCTGGATTGTCCTACATTCAATTGTTTCTAACAGGTAGAAGGGCTAATATCGGAATATTTTCATATGTACTCTGAAGATGTGAAAGCTTTCAGCATATATGTGCAATATTAGTGTTTTTTAAAAAGTCATTTTTGGTCAGAAACCTACCAGTTCAGAAAGATCATTTTAAACTCTATTTTTAATAAAATAATCTGGGCTTCTGTAAAACACACATAAGGCAAAAGGTAAAGGTTCCCCCACACATGCGTGCTAGTCGTTTCCGACTCTAGGGGCCAGTGCTCATCTCCATTTCAAAGCCTAAGAGCCAGCGCTTGTCCGAGGACGTCTCTGTGGTCATGTGGCTGGCATGACTAGACGCCAAAGGCGCATGGAACGCTGTTACCTTCCCACCGTAGTGGTCCCTATTTTTCTACCTGCATTTTTATGTGCTTTCGAACTGCTAGGTTGGCAGAAGCTGGGACAAGTAACAGGCACGCACTTTGTTACATGGCACTCAGGATTCGACCTGCCAAACTGCCGACCTTCTGATCGACAAGCTCAGCGTCCTAACCCACTGAGCCACCGCGTCCCTTAAAAACACACATAAATAATTCAATAATTGGAATATGACTGTTTATCAGGAATTATGGCTATATTAAGCAGGCGTGGGTCACCCACATTCAGAAACTGGAAATTTGATATTATAGAGGTTAAGTAATGGTTGTTGAAAATGGATGATTTATCTGTTTGGGAAAGACAATATTTTCTACAACTCAAAGGATACAGCAGTATGTTAATATGCTACAGATTTGTGATATTTTACAATAATATTTTGCACTTACTATATTATAGTAATATATTGATTAGTAAACCAGCAACTGCTGACAGGTATAAAATACAGGGCAGATTTTTTTTTCTTTTTTTGTTTGTATTTTTAATTTGCTTGGGATTGCCTTTTTTCTATTTTTTTCTATTCTTTTTTATAAATTTAAAGATTTTTGTTACTTGTGTATTTGTAACATAAATACTTTTATTAGAAAAAGGGAATTCATGATGAACAGATTAGAAATCATTACTCAAGCAAGTGGACTCTCTTCTTCTGTTTGCTGTGCTTTTCATTCTGTCTTTCTTGGCCTACTCACTTCTCTACTGAGAAAAATCCAGGCATGTCAAAATTACACATACACATAGTGGTGTTACAGCCATCAAAAGGCTATCTAAACAATCTATTCAAAAATGAATATAAATTTGAGGTTGAATATAAGCAAGCCGGCTTATTATTGTGATAGTCATGATAGTCAGCTAATCAAGTTAACTAATCAAGGAAATAGTCAACTAATCAAGGAGAGATGCAACCTAGAACTAAGGAAAATTTTTCCTGACAATTACAACAATTAATTAGTGGAACAACTTGCCTCCAGAAGTTGTGGGTGCTCCAACACTGGAGATTTAAGAAGAGATTAGATAACTTTTTGTCTGAAATGGTATAGAGCAGGGGTCTTCAAACTCGTCCCTTTTATGACTTATGGACTTCAACTCTCAGAATTCCTCAGCCAGCGTACAAGCAAAAACCCCAATACAATACACCTGGTATAGAGTTTCCTGCCTGAGCAGGGAGTTGGACAAGAAAACCTCCAAGATCCCTTCCAACCCTGTTATTCTATTATTCTGTTATAGAATCCACTCCTGTCCTCTGCTATACAAATTGCCTGGTTGTCAGTGTCTCAGAATGCAGGCAGCATGAAGGAGCACTAAACCTAAATGATGGCCACCACATCAATTCCATGAACACATCTCAGCTCACAAAATGACTCTGATTCAGAAGAACTTTGCTTCCATAAAATGAAAAATCGTAACAAATTGAGGCAGCTGGAAATGTCACTGAGTGTGACATTTGCAGCTCCTTCCAAGGGACTTCTCCCAAGCACTAACTTCCAACACAGGTAACGGTGCCTTTGAAGCAAGCTGAATGCAGCCAAGATCACTGCTATAACAATGAAATTAAAATTCCAAAAGGGCACCAGCTCTGTTTGGGATACTGTATTGGATAGTTGTCACTGACTTCATGCCTGAATAAATCATTTGACATAAACACAACAAAATCTGCAGAACAGATACTGATTTGGGGTACTTTCTGGGTAGGTGGTGGACTTTTGATACCTTGTTTCATGTTCAGGTCAACCTGGCCAGTGAAGGAAATGAGAGATAACATATCAGTATGAGAACATTTTCTTAAAAGTCCAGAGAGATCACAGAATAGTCTCTGAAAAAAAGGAGAGAAAAGAATGCCCACACTCTTTGATAGTTAATGGTTAATGATGGTTAATACAGAGCCACTTGGAAGTGAAGCTGCAAGATGTTAAATCAATATCAGGAGGAAAGGAAGAAACACAAATTAAGCTATGAAATATGAGAGAAATATAGAATAACTAGCTGATTTCTGCCAAAATATCAGGTTCATAATAACCTGGACAGGGTAGGATAAGAATGGATATCCTTTTATGGAGAAAAGTCCACACAATGTTTCCTGAACCTTCTTTCAGTCCCAAAAGGCAAAGAGCAAAGCATTGAGTCAATGTTTGGACATTTATTGAAGAGGAAAAGGCAGTTATTGCTATATCCGAACAAGGTTTTCTGAATTCTGTTGTACCTGTGCTGTTATCAGATCCTTTAATCATGTTTAAGTCTGTCTAACTCCATGCTGAAACCTTTCTTCACTTCTCATAAACCATGCCCAGATTGTCTGAGGATCAAAGAAGAGAATTTAAGTGGATAAAGCTGTTTCAGTTCTCAGTAACTCTGATTCACTTGGACTTCAATTCCCAGAGAATAAGGCATCAGAAGGGAAAGGAGATCATTGCTTTTTTTTTTTTAAAAAAAAGCAAAACAATATTAGTTTATGTATTAGCACACTCATAAACATTCACTCTAGAAAATAAAAAAGGTAAATACTTCAACTTTATTTTATTTATATATCAAATTTCTCCATCGCCCATCACACTGGCATTTACAAAAACATTTTTGCTTTTCTAATAATTCATCTCACACTTGCTGTACATTTAAAGTCAAGAAAAAAGACAAATATGTGTGTTTGTATTTTACTCTATAAAATATCTCTCAATTAGCTGTCCAGGGCCAATCAAAAATATTTAAAACAATTAATAGGCATATTCTACAACTGACAATCTTAGTACTTAATCTTTATAAAATCAAATAGTTCTTATAACCAATTTGTACATATTTTCCAGTTAACTTTAAGAGAATTTATGCATGGGTTAGAAATGTTATGTGCATTCTCACAACCCCATTATACTCCCCAGTCATGGGAGTAAAATTGTAAAAATACTTAAATTTCTTTGCCTGCTTGGAATTGCAAAGCAGCTTCAATTCATTCAGACAGATTCTGTTTACGTTTTATGAAATTTCCATAATATGATATTATTAGATCTATTTTCAAGTTGCTTTGCCAGTTTTGACCACTTGAGGATTGTTCTAAATTAGTGTTTGTTCTAAATCAGCAAGCTGGCTGGGGAATTCTGGGAGCTGAAGTCCATACATCTTAAAATTGTTAAGGTTTGGAAAACACTGTTCTAAATGCTGACACACCACTGCTTTTATTCAGTGGCATTGATTACATGGTCAAATCAAATTATAACTCCTTGGACAATAGAATTGTTATATTCATATGTCCAGTTGTTCAAGGCTGAAGCAAACAGAAACAGATTACATAATGATGTAATCATTATGTCATTGAAGGAAATGATAGGATTCCTCTAGAGGTCAATTGTATTCCTAATGTTGCAAGAATATTTTGCTTAGGGGAAAAAAATGACACCAAGCAGAAAATATAGTTATTTATTTTTTATTTGCCAAGCCTCATACATGATTGTGTGGCTCTGAGCTACTTATATTTCAAAATACTAGATTAGAAGATTAGAAAGATTCTAATCCAAAGATTAGAAAAATACAAAGACAGTCAACAATATCACATTGCATACGGTACCACCAAGGAACAATCAAAGCAATGCTATAAAATAAACACTCCTAGTACAGGAAGGACTAATCTCTTATCAGCCACGAAAGTCTCAATGACTTTCTGGACTAGGACCTATCTGATTAGCAGGGGATATTTTTATTTATTTATTGAAGTTGTTTACTGCCCATCTCACAGTGTTAGAAAGTATAAACTAATACAACAACATGTATACAATAAAACACTATAAAAATACAAATTATCAGCTAAAAGATGGGGAGGCAGGGAGTAGGATAGGCAGGGGGAGAGGAAAATGGGAATTGTTATAAATCTATCATCCATTTCCAGCATGATGTTTCCCCATATTATTGCAATGAAGGGGATTAGCAACAGCCACCCCAGTGGTCTTTCATGAAGATATTTTCTAAGAGATGGATATGGAGGGCACCTTCTTTCCAGGACTTATGAGATGAGCAGACGTCACTTGAAAAAGGAGTCTGACTTGAGCCATGTGGCGTTTTACAGATGATGGCCAGCATTCAACCAGCACTCTGAAGTCAACCAGTAGAGGTGTCACATGGGCAAATGGCCATATTATCACTGTTTAAGGTGCTGTATTCTAGAACAGCTTCTGAATAGACTTCAAGGACAGCCCCATGGAAAATGCATTGCAATAGACCAGGATGACTGTTTCAGAAGTTGTGTGGAGTCTTACTGTAAGTTCGCCAAGGATTTCCTAAATGCATCCGAAGAGGTTTCCACTTTGGTCAATGTGTACATATTTCTACATCAGCTGGAGAAGACTGATTGTTCAATGTTATTTTCCTAGAAAATCCAGAATTTCCCTTTTTAAACCTTGTAACTTGTCAAGTGGGATAAACCCCAGAAGATTTGTCAATGCAGTGAGTATCAAGCATTACTGTTAGAATTGCCTAGTGTGTCCAAATGGTTATACAACCAACACAAGAGATTTTGTTTAATACATAATCAGCTCATCACATTTGAACAATGTAAAAGAAAAAGGTGCCAGAACTCACACATGTCATACAACCCGCCTTGCCTACCGTACAAGGTTTCATCCAAAAAAGGTGCCGGAACTCCGTTCTGAGCGTTCTATGAGAAAAAAAAGCCCTGCTTCTGGAAATACAAGCGTCTAAACTCAGATGTCAACGTTCGTAATACTTCCCTCTGTTTCAAGATAGCAGTATCCAGGATTCATCTCTTCTGAATCCTAGAGTAAAAACACAAAATGTATATTTGATGCAGAAAATTGCATCACTTGGGGTGGTAGGAGGGATAGAAGAATGAAAATGGATAGGATTGTCATGTACATATGTAGGTTTGGAGAAAGATTTGGATTATTATTTTTTTGCCTACTTATGTTAAACTCAGTGCTGAAGAAGCTTCTTGAATGAGATGCGAAATGTCTTCAAAGAAAAATAAGAATCTCCAATTGCCTCCTGAAAAAACACCTTTGGGATAACTATGACCTGGATGACAGAATCTCCATAGATATTGTTAAATTCATTTGCAACCAATTTCAGAAATCACATGTCAGACTTACGTACCTCTACCTAAAAGTGACAGGAATCAAGTGCTGCTGATTTCTACAACTTTGACTGGTGGGTCTTCAGACTGCAAAAAAGGAGATACAGTTCTTGGCCAAGTAACTAAGTGTAACTCCAATCTTTGATTGGATTTTTCTTTCTAGTGCAGGGGTAGGCAACCTTGGCTCTTTTATGACTCATGGACTTCAACTCCCAGAATTCCCGAGTCAGCTGACTGGATTTCTTTTCATTTGTTTCTTTCACATCTCACTTTTCTAAATCCAATTTACATAGAAAAAACACAAATACAATTGGTGTTCCAATGATCTGTAATCAGTATTTTTAGAACTTTTATCTAAAAATTTTAGAATATTTTATTTAATATTTCTTTCTCTCTCTTTCTCTTTCCAAAAGCTGTGCACCCATCATGCAGCAGATAATACTTTGTTTGAATTCCTGGAATCTCTCTCAAGTTCCATCTAAGACTAGGGATTTAGCTTCAATACCAGCCAGTTTTACTGTCCCTGTTTCCCCCATTTCTTGCTTAAAAATAACAGCAACTATTTGTTTTGAAGAAGAGTTCTAAAGAATTCAAAAGCTTACAATTATTATGAAATTTCAATTGACCTAAGTAGTTGACAGACTACTGGAAGGTTTAGTATGCTGGTTAGGCAATAATATTGTTAGGTCTTGGACAACTTCATGAGGGTGAATTAGATGTTCTTCTTCCAAGATGTTCCTCTTCCAAGATCAGAGATATTACTCTTATCTTAAGAAAACAACGTAGGTTTTCTCCCACATTCATGATGATTTCTTACAACAAAATCCTTACTTTGAAAACCACAAAGTAAATATATGAAGAATAATATAGTTATGGCTTCGTGTACCCAAACCCTCTGCCACACTCCCAAACATCCATATTTGAATTAGCTAAAAGGAGTTACAAAGAAGAAAATTAAATACAAATCAAAGACATAGAAATGCTATTTCTTCTTATATACACCCTATAGAACATTTCAGTCCTCCAGACATAGGATTTTTCTGTGAGTTACTCAGTCCAAATTTTTATTTAATTTAAATCTATTTTTCCAAGTCTTAGGAAAAGTGTGTTTTATCCTGAGTAAATTATACATATTCTAAATACGTAAACCCATGTGTGCACCAGTAATAACTCCATCACAACCATGTGAAATCACATATAAGCATCCTAAGGATTGCTCCATAATTTTTGCTTGTTTAAAGATCTTTCTGTGACTATTGTTCACTGAAGAAATCCAGCACACTAATTTAGAGATAGGTGATCAAGCTCCTTCTTCCAAAGAAATCAAATCCATCATGTACCATGTGGTACAAACCAGGTAAGAATTGCTATTCCACCTATAGGAAATGTTATTACTTGGCACTTCATGCTGTCAGATTCACTGTTTGTTTGCATAACCATAAACCCATTTTGGTCTTATTCATATTAAAATGGTATTTTGACCTATTTTATATTTGAATAGCAATTAGCATATTGGTGTAATGTCACTTTTGATAATTCTCCTCTCCTAATGTCATGAGCTACCTGTTGTTACAATGTAAGACATTTTTAGTGCAGCCATTATTATTACAAGTAGGCCTTGAAGTTCTAATGGGTCCTCCCCCAAAAGATACTTAGACCCCGTTTCCAAAATTCTGATGGCCTCCCTGCTTTCCCATGGTCACATGAACACATTTGGGGCATTCAGTAACTGGCCTACATTTAAAACTATTAGCAGTCTTCTGCAATCACAGGACCATGATTTATGACATTTTTGCCAAAAAACGGTGTTTGCTTCTGGTTTTCAGCAAAAATGCCCAATAGCATAACAATGGTCATGTTCACTTAACAACCATGGATTCACTTAACAGCTGCTGCAAAAAACGGTTGCAAAATCAGGTCAGTTAGGTGATGAGCCACTTATGATCATCATAACTTTTGACCATGGTGGTCAAGCTCCTTTATGATTATAAGTCATATTGGCTTCTGGTTGCCCTCCGGGTGAGATTCAAGGTGCTGGTGATGACCTATAAAGCCCTAAATGGCTTGGGTCCGGGATATTTGAGGGAACACCTGCTGCCGGCATCAAGTTCCCTTTGTCCTGTGCGCTCCCACAGGGAGGGCCTTCTCAGGGTGCCACCGGTAAAAGACTGCCGGCGGATAACACCCAGGGAGAGGGTCTTCTCTGTGGGTGCGCCTGCCCTTTGGAACCAGCTGCCCGTGGAGCTTAGAACTGCCCCTGACCTTCGCTCATTTTGCCGGGACCTGAAGACCTGGCTCTTCGAGCTTTCCGGCCCAGGCTGAGAGTTTTAATTGGGGTTTTTATATTTCTACTTCAGGGACTGAATTTAATCATTTTTAATTGTTTTTTAATTTTTGTATTGATGTTTTAAACACCTTGTAAACTGCCCTGAGTCCGACGGGAAAAGGGCGGTATATAAATCTAATAAAATCTAAATAAAAAAATAAGTGAAGGACTGACCAGCTTCAATATCTGTTTGCTACCGTCCCAGGCCAAAGAATCAGATTGAAGGCTATATACAAGATTTTAAGAAAGATGTATCACCATGCTACAATTAAACATGTATCCCTAGATGTTCCGATGGCTGCCACCTGGAAAGTGTGTGAGATACAGGACCATCACTGGTAAGCCCTACCCATAAGGAAAAAATAGTGTAAATCCCACTGCTACCACCTTTTGTCTCTCTACGTCAGGGGTGTCAAACTCAATTTCATTGAGGGCCGCATCAGCATTGCAGTTGCCCTCATGGGGCCTGGTGGGTGTGGCCAGGGTGGGCATGGCCTACTGGGTGGGTGTGGCTAGAGTGCGTATGACCTACTGGGTGGGCGTGGAAAGCTCTATATCATTCACATCAAGGGTGCCTATGGGGGCCTGGACAGGAGTGCGACAGATCTGAGGGTCTCTGGCAAAAGGAGGGTCTCTGGGCCAGGGCCAAGGCAGTGGGGGCCATTCCCTCACTGTTTCCAGGATGGCTTCGCGGGCCGCATGAAACCACTTCGCGGGCCGGATCCGGCCCCCGGGCCTTGTGTCTGACATGTCTGCTCTACGTGCATACCAACCTCCTAGCTGCCCACATTTTTCTTGCCCAATTTTAAATTATCAGAGAAATACTTGGATGACAATAGCATTAATAAATGCTGTTTGCAATGACTAGACATCCCTTCCTGAAAATGTCTTTTGCTGGTAAAGAGATATTAAAAGGTATATTCTGGGGGACAGTAGCAGGAGCAGCCTATCCCTATGGGAAAAGGACACTGCACACAATAGGACTTGGGTTTGGTGTACTACGCTTTTATTTTCTCGCATTTCCTATATTTTCTAGGAAACATGTAATATTCCTATTGCCAGTAATAGCTGCTTATTCCTTAATAAAAGCCTTTTACTTGCTTTTACTCATTTCTAAAATTTGATATTGCATTCTGTGGATGGACAGTAACGGTGTACAATTCCACAGCTGAAAATATGACAAACTCTTCTTTAGAAGCCATTAAAGGAACAAACATTTGAAGAAGGAGCACTGTCTTTTTATATTTAAATTATTTGTATCCATGGATGCCAGACTTTCATAGGAAACGGCTTTAAAGAAGAAAAAGGAGGAGGGAAAAAAAACCTAGTATCTCTAATAGAGCACGCTTTTTGGAATTCCTCTATATCACATTCCTACATCTCATGCATTTCCCAAGATGCTTCAATGTCATTCTGAAATGGTTCACATTTTTCAGAGCAGTCATACTCAAGGACAACAATAAGATATAAAGCTAGGGTTGTAACAGGAGGTTACATTGATTGGAGGAGTTGGCAAGCACCAAAATAATCAATACTCAGGCAATTAATGGCTCTCTAAGTCTTTCATGTTGGATGTACTGTATCTGATGCTGGTTGGGTGGGCTTCTGTTGATACAATTTTTCACAAGTTGTGCTCCAGGAAAATACAGAGGTGTGCAAGATCCTGTCTTCTCTAAAAGCTGTAGCTTATTAGTATCAAAGCCACAGATTATAAAATGCACATTCAATTTCTTAACCAATTAATCCTTAATCTTGATTTAACCCCATTTAGCATTTCTGTTTTAGTAGAAATCAGTTGTTTTATTTTTACAGGCCAAGTTATACCACATTTTCCTTGGGTTTCTCTTGCATTCTCCATTTCATATTAACATACTGTAGCAAACCCATCAAAAGAGCCCTGATACCATTCTTGATTTACACTACAACTTAAACTGCTCACTTGGTACAAAAAGCTAAATTCTGCACCACACTGTTTTCAAAATGTTATTATTTTTGAAAATCACAACTGGGGTGTCTAAATAGCTATAGTGGGTTCTACCGTACATTGGAGAGAAGTAAAGGACTTTTATTGCCATACCAAAATGGCAGTTTTGCAGTAAGAAAAGAGATGTTATTGACACAAAAAATATTGTTATCTTATACTGTGATTTGTGCGACCAGTCAGATCTAAAGAACAGAAATGAAATATGTTTTTAGCAGAAAATCCTCATTGCAAGAGCATCCATAAGTTTATACAAAACAGATATTTGGGGAGACTGGCAGTGGGAAATGTCAGAAATGTTAGAAGCTTCTTCTGCCTGCAGTTGAAGAAATATAGACTTCTGACACAGACTTAGAAACCTGATAAAGAAATATCTGGCTTTCAAAAAACCAAAGATGTCCTCCAAATGGTGACTTGTAATTTATATATTTAATCATCATATTATATCAATATCTCACTTTTCATAAAGGAACTTGCAATGGCATACCATGTTCTTTCACACAGAGAACTTCTGTGACCAAGAGTGGTCTAGAACTCAGGTCTCCCTGTTCATAACTAACATCTCAACTGCTACACCACATTGTCTCTTATGTTAAATTTAAATGTAATTAAAATAAATTTACAAACATTTAACACTAATCTACAGTGTTAAAACCTTTAATAGGAAATTTATCACATTGTACCTAAATATAGCTTAGGTTAATGAGTAGCTTCTAAAGGGTCTGTTTCAAATATCTCAAATTAAGTGCAGTCATAACAGTGAAAAACATTTTAGTGATGACAGGAAAAAAATAAAAGTTTTACAAAAATAATTGCTCAGACATATTTGTAAATGTATGCTCAGAATTAAATCCCATTGTGTTCAATGAAGCTCTGTCCCAGGTAAAATGGTACAAGAATGAGAACCCAACAGAAGATATGGATTTTGGTAGAACATTTGGTAGATGCATAGAATATCCGAGTAGAACATTCCTTCAAAGCAACCTTGAGAAAAAGCAACACCAAACCCTGTTCCCATTTAGTGAACCGGAGGTGTCACAAGACTTTGTTCAGCAATAGTAGATTTTGTACCAGCCCAGGGCCCACTGTTTAAAGGGTGTATGACATGATTAAAACAGGACAATCCTGGTTTATCCTGTTATGGAGGTAGTATGGCATGCTATCACAAGGCACTTCGCTGTATTGAAATATTGAAACTTACTTTTGCAAGATAAACCACCTCATTATAGTGCATCACTCACAATCTGCACAGTCCTATTAAAAATAACCTATTTTTGTTTGTTTTATTGCAAAGAACAAAGTAACAAATCAAGCACTGCAACTTAAACGTATTAGGGGGAAAAGGTATTAATAGCATAAACTGTTCATTTTCAATACAAATGGATGGTATGCTGGCAGAACCTATCCTAATTCAGATTATCAACATTCTGCAAAACAAATACATAGGCAAACCCAGTAGATGCCATCTTCTGACTGTTCCCATCTGAAGTGCTCTCAAGAAAAGGGATCACCATGGGCCAGATGCAGGTGCTTTACGGGCTGGAGAAACATACTCCTGGACAATAGTTTTAGTTATCTGGAGCATGACTATAACCGTGCCAAATTAGTTCATTTGTTAAACGTGTTGATATTATTTAAATAGAATCTGGGCAAAATAGGCTGGGAAATAATCTAAATCAGGATTACACGATGCAGATGAAGTAGGTGAATTTTTTTTGTCATTTTATAATCTCATGAACTAATCCAATCCCGGAGCTGATTTTCAAGCCAGCTTCTGTGATGAATAACTACTCAGAAGAGTGATGTTTCAGCAGGACTACACTATAAGAAGAAGAAAAAAGATTAAATCTGTTCCCTGTGTAGATTGGTTGAGGCTGAGATTGTCCATAGTTCTATTTCGTTGGTTAAATTCAGACATATTCAAGTTGCATTTCACATATTTACTAATTTAACTCTTTTTTTTGCTTTGTTTTGCACTAGACTTAAATTCTTTTTATGAAAGTTTGTTTTTTCTTCTTGAAATATTACACATACTTTCTTTTGTTGCCAGTACAGCCCACTCTCATCAAACATGGACAAAGTTAACAATATTCTGGAAGTTATATTTTCAGCATCATTCAGCTTGTTTCCTGATAAAATTCAAGTTTATTTTTTTATATGTCAGGTAACCTAGACTGAAGCTGTTAATCCCAAAACCAACTTTCTCAAGGTCCGGATTAGTAAGATTTATTAAGAAAAAGGACAAAGATTTCATTCACATATTGTCCTTTCAAATAATGAAACCTGATAGGCAACTTAGAAGAGAAGAGCTGCTTTCTTTACTGAATGGTTTCCATGGAAAGGGAAGTAGATCTATCTCTTGGGCAGACCATACCTGATATTTGTCCTGCAAACAGCTCTTCTGGAGGGCAGCTATCTTTTGGGATCAGTCTAGAAGAGAATGTTCTGAGACCCTTTTTGGAGATGGTGATAGAGAAAAGAAACCTGAGAGGAAGACTTATGGAATATGTTGGAATTTAAGTCCCTTGAAATCCATATGGTCCTGATGCGTCTGTCATGTGGCAAAGCCACAAAGTCCTGATTTTTGAGGGCAGCTTAAGTTCTTGGGATTTGGGTTCTTTTTAATCCTTAAGTGTACTAAACTTCTACTAATGAAAATTATTTCACTTTTTGTGACTGAAAAGAGATTCCTCTAAAGCAGGGGTTCCCAACCGGGGGGGTGCTCTCACCCCTTGGGGGTGCGAGACGATATTCCAAGGGGTGCAAAAACTTGGCTTTTCAAAATTATAGTGTATATGCATAATTTGTTGCCGTTATTTCGAACTTTTGTAAGGGGTGTGAGAATATATCAGAAGTATTCTAGGGGTGTGGGGTATAGAAAAGGTTGGGAGCCATCCAGTGGTGGGATCCAAATATGTGAACAACCAGTTCTCTCTGTTGATGCCACTTCTGGAAGTCCATTCTGGGCCTGGGCAACAAAAAATTAGCTACCGGTTCTGCCGAACTGGTGCGAGCTGGCTGAATCCCACCACTGGAGCTGCTGCTCTAAAGTTTACAAAAGATCAACAGAGATCATAATGCAGGGGGAAAAGGGTCTGAGTAACAAGGATCACGTTGTAAGTTTTGAATAAGGTTTATCACATACTACTTATATACAGTAATCATTTTCATTCAACCCAAAAGAAAGACATGATTTTAATTTAACTATCCAGAAACATGGTCTTTGCAGCAAAAATAATCTTTTATTGACATCAGAAAAACACAGACTTTGACATTTACTTCTAAAAAGATAAAAATTTGAACTGCTAGGTATTTACTAATTTAAAAGAGAACCGAAAGGAAATAGACTTAGTTCTACTGCTATTGCATCACAAGAAACTATGAAGGACCATATCTGGAGCCTTTCAACAAGCACAGTAAGCCTCAAGGACAACAGAACCTTTGAGTGTTTTATCTCTGCTACAATTCTAGTATGCACGCATCAAAATACTTTTCACTACACAAAATGATGCACCATTATAATCTCTATGATGTATTATTTTTGTTTTCTTCCTGGCTCCAGAGAACTCCAGAAACATGTCCCCATGTTCCCAATTTTATTTACATCTGGCCATAGATAAACCTGTCCCAGGAATCCAGGTCAGATGGTAGAAAAGTATCACACAATTCTAATTCTGTTCAAATGTCATTATTCAATAAATTGTGTTTAGATGATATATAACCTTCTATCTCCATTTGTTTTTTCATCACAACCCAGTGAGACACTGAGCACCAAAATTTACCTGGTAACCAGCATGACAAAATAGGAATTTGAATTGGGTTCTCCCAGCCCTATTTTAACACACAACCCTCATTTCAACCAATATTCTCATGTGTTATCTGTAAGTAAATGATAAATAGTGCACAGTCGAGTTTGCTACCAATCAAATTCACCAGCTAAAGCTGGTATAGCTTCAAATTAAGTTAGATTTCTGGTACATTCATGGACATGTATAGCAATAGTATAGAATTAATTTACCACTGCCTTCTGGCCTTGTTTTTTTTTTTTTACTTCTTGATATAGCATTTCCTACAAGACTGGGATTCACCTAGAGCAGAGGTCACCAACCTTTCTTGGTTGGCGGACTGGAGGGAAAGGGAGGGGAAAGCATTTTACGGGGCTGCACCCATGCGTGAGATGCAAACAGGGCGGGGCTAGCACTTGTATGATACTCGCTAGCCCTGCACATTCTTATGTACAGCGCCCTGTTTCTGCACACCAAGGTGTGGCAGCATCCCATTTTCGAACCCTGAGGTGCGACGTTGGCCTGTTGTCATGCAGCATAGCAGCATGGCATCCCATTTGCACATTGTGGCACAGCATTGGCCCAAGGCATGGCGGCATCCTGTTTTCATGCCCCAAGGCACGCCAGTGGCCCATTTTTGCACCGTGTGGTGTGGGGCCCTGTTTTTGTGCCCCGGGGCTGCGGCGCTAGCATGGGTAGGGGTGTGTGCACATACATGTGCACTCACTGGCCAGCCTGTCCCACGGGCTGGTGGCCAGCAGCCCACAGCCCACTACCAGGCTGCAGCCCACAGGTTGGGGACCCCTGACTTAGAGCATGTTCTTGTTGACATGTTGGAAGACACTGTCATTTAGAAATATCAGCTGTAAACCTTATCTGGTGAGTTTCTAATCAACATATATTATAGAAAAACTTTTTCCAGACTGAGGGCAGCAGTGGGCCTTTCAAAAAACCCCATAGGTGTTGCATGGACTGAAACAAGCACAAAAAAATGATCACAGTAGAGACCTCTCTTGTAGTGCTTTTCATTCTGTGCTGGATGCATATACTAGTCCATGAAATTCTCCCCCCAAAGTGATTTCTTAGTGTCCATTACCTTGCTGAACATAAAACAGTGCTAACATAACCTACAGGCAAAATCTGATTTTTTGATTGATTATGTTAACTTTAGCTAATTCTGTTCTGTGATTCCTTTAGTCATAGATGGAATCAACAACATTGTTAGCTCTAATTTAATTGCTTACTCTTGCCTTTTTTTAAAAAAATAATAATAATAAGATTCTGAAATAAAGACTTTCTGAATATTATTTATGGTAGCTTAAGAATTAAAAAAGAATACAGAGAGAGAGAAAGAGAGAGAGAGTGCATTTCAGGCTTAAATCACAAGGAAGCATCGTCTAACATTCATACCTAGAATATTGGTATAAAATTAATAAGGTGGGTTTAAAGCAGATGAATGAACCACAGTATACAGAGGGCAAGAGTTCAAACATGAATACATATTTATGGCTGTACTTCTCAAAATCCATGAAAGCAAGTGATTTCTTGCTTTCATGCAATTTAGAAGAATAGAAAAATGAACTCTGAAGAGCTATACTATAAAGAAGCTTCTTCATTAAAGTTGGGAGTATCCAAAAGAAAAAATGTGGGGAATATCTAAATGGAAACAAATTGAATGACTTTTTCCCTGCATTTCAGCTTCTTTACCATGGTGGCACAGTGGTTACACAGCAGTATTGCAGGCTAACTCATTGCTGACTGCCAGAGTTCAATTCCCACTGGATCAGCGTTGACTTAGCTTTCCATCCTTCTGAGGTCGGTAAAATGTGGACCCAGATTGTTGGAGGCAATATGCTGACTCTGTAAACCCCTTAGCAAGGGCTGTAAAGCACTGTAAAGTGGTATATAAGTCTAAGTGCTATTGCTATTTCCCATTCCTAACCAAGTGATGATACAGCTATATAAAAAAGATTCCTCCTGATCAAGCAAAATTTAATCTATTTTTGTTGATCTTATTGCTTTTTATCAGCTTGGCACTTTATAGTTCTAACTGTGGCTTTTGATGTTATCAGTGTCTATAGGAATTGCCTTATTCACATGACATCTTCAAAAATAAGGGTTGTGGGGGTTTTTTGCAGTTATTAGATGCAGTTAAACTACTTCTAATACATCAGAATCCATAATCATAATTCATGCTGACCTTCCAGCTTCAAACACTTGTTGCCACATATTCAGTGGCAAAAAGGTTCTTTAGTTGAATAACATGCACATGGTATCAATTCTGTAGAGGCTGTGCATCTGGATTAGTTCAATGTGATGTATATGATAGCATCTTTGCAATTATATTTAGTTAAGAATTCATCCATTAGGCTTAGAACTGGCAATATTAATACACCGTAGCAATGTCTGTCTGTAATGTGCTTATATCTTTATTATGTTATGTCATGGTTATTCCTCAAACAAGATTCTGATCTTCCCCAAATCCAATTCAACTTAAAATCCAATTTGATTCTTTCTCTTTAAATCTCTCAATCACTCTTTGAAATCATCAGTTTTAGGTATTTTCATATGAATTTTCAAAGAAAGATGAGAGTGAAATTGCCCCAAATTCCATAAGGTTTCATTTTTTTCCTTTTTGTAAGATTTCAAGCATTTTTGAGAAGACATCCATTTTTTTCCTTATAAATGTACAGTATGTGAAAACTATTGAAGAATAATGGTTTTTCATATATTATCCAGTGGGAATTTCTGACAGTGACAATGAGCCAAGAAGGATAAAATAATGTTTAAAATGTATAGAACTGTAGAAAAGCAGGAAACAAAAGAAAATATTTTAAGTAGTTTTATTATATGAGTCAGCTATTAAATGTAGCAGTTCTTGACAAAACTATGCAACGGCTATAGGATTTAAAACTCACCCAGTTTCTAGCCACAGGATTCTCTCTCTCTCTCTCTCTCTCTCTCTCTCCCTCTCTCTCTTCTGCAAAAATTTGTCCCAGAGCTGGCTTTAACTCAATTTACCCAACCTACGATAAACTCCAGAAATGTCGGAGTAGAACTCAGAAAAAAGAAAACTAACCAAAGCAGATGCTTTCACTGTGAATTCTGAGCATTATAGTTCTATACACAAGAGGGCATTCTGTTGAAAACTCTTTCAAAATAGCAGTCTATTTTCGGGTACATTTTCTAATTCATTCATAATCTTAAAAGAATTCAAAGTGATGTCAAAAAGAATCTCTCTTGGCCGTAAAGCAACTCTTTAAAATTAAATCAAAATGACATACAATTAAAAAGCAATCATTCTCCTTTATTAAAAAGGTTATTCTTTCATTATTAGCTTCCTTGGTAGAACTATTCCATAACAATATGCAATTCTCAATGAAGCTTCTAGCTGTAAGTTCTAACCATGGTTATCAGCAAGAATCCCAGCAAGATTTCTGGAGCAAACTCTGAGCCACATTTTACCATTCAACAATTTGTTTTTAAAAGATCCATTTGTGTGCAAATGCTAACAAGATTTGTTTTATTGTATGCAATTGTTACACAATCCTTATTATATTTCACTCCTGACGTCAGCAATAAACAATAATAGGATTGTGAACTATTGCTCTTCCTAATAAAATTATGTTTCTTCCCTCCATTATAAATCTAATACCTATTACATAAGCACCCATAAAGATATATCACTGACATTACCTTTTTAATATAAATAGAGCATTACATCTCTCAACAGTAAATATCCAGATTTATTTGTATGCATTAACTATGACTAAGATTAGATCATGAGTTAGTAGAAGGTAAAGATGGAAAGTATTATTAATTCTAATTTGACTATTTTTTATCCACTTGTCAAATACTTTCTTCTTCTTTTAGAGTAGTTTTTTTCTATTTAAAGTATTTTTCCTAGAATTTTTCAGGCATTTTAACACTAAGCTTGGAAGTTAAGAATCTAGGCAAAAGAGTAGTACAATCAAAATTATAGCTAGCAATTTATGCTTAAATCCAGTTGATTCACCAAAGTAAATACTTCCTGCCCTCTGATTGCATGATTTTGTGGACCTTGCAAGAGTTCATATAAAGCTCTTGTGCTTGCTTGCAAAGAAATATCATATCAACTGACAGATTAGCTGAACATGAATATCTGAAAAGATAAGCAGCTGGGCTATTCTCATTTCAGTCTCAGTAATTTAAATGCAAGGAAGCTTTACATAATTCTCCATTACTAGAAAAATTGTTTGAACTGTCCATTTAAGATAGGATCCAAAATCACTTGACACACTGAGTCTTCATTACCTAGACAGGGAATGAAAACCATAGCCATAGATTTCTTAAAAATATATAATTGCAATAATTATTAAGAACAAAATGAAAATTTATATTCAGACAATTAGGAAAAACATATTGCATACAGAACAATTCCACAGCTGCAGAGAAAATGTAGAAAAACTTTCTTAGCAAGCTTTTTTCTGGAGAAGCAGCAAAGCTGGAATCAGTTCATCTATAGCAGACCTACAGATGTCCCTTGGCACTACAGGAACAAAAAATCATGTCACTGATTGAACTAGACATTGTGAAAGAGATACAATAGTTGTTTAGGGTGTAGGATTAATATTGACATTCAAAAGCCTTGAGATTTGGGAGTTTCAGAGGTATTTGCATGCATAGTAACAAGAATTCACAAGGAGTGCTTCCCACTACATGTATGTATGGAGGGCAGTCACAACATATAGACATTCCTGTAGCATTGTATACACTGAACATTTTTTTGTGGCAGCATTGTGTGTGGTTTTTTTTCCCCATTATTCAACATCTCAATCTTAAAATTCTTTCTAGTATTCTTGGTGGCTGTTCACCATTTCTGGACTTTTGGAAGATGCTGATAAAAGCCTAATGGGACTGTCATTTGGGGATGATTTGAAAATGTGCATGGTGTTGTTGTTTTTTTTTGCTAGCATCATTCCTCCTTTTTTATTCCTAAACATCTTCATACTTTAAACATCCAAAATGCTGTGGCTTTCCCTGAGCTCGTGATATAAAACAGCGGGTATAAAGAAGCTGCTTGCACGAGCTTAATTTTTCTGCAAATGTATTAACATGACATAATTAACATGAGTTAATTAACATGAGATAAGCTTTGCAAACTTATTAGCACTTGCAAACAGAGCAGAACTGACAAATATTTCAGTCTACGTTTCCAGCTTTAAAGTATGCGTGGCTTTAATGAATTTAACATACCTGAATATTGGGTGCAATTTAAGTCTTGCTGAAATCAATGGTTCTTAAGTTAGCCATGACACACGCATCCCAATGATTTAAATGACACCAAGGCATGTTCAATTTAGTCTGGAATAGTTGATTTTTGTTGTTTTGATTTCAGCACTCATCTATGTGGCATGGGGGAAAACTTGAGGGACGAAATAGATTTCATATAAGTTGTGTGGGGCTTATCAGACATTAAAATCCTATTGGAGGGTCATTTAATTTTTCAACTAAATGTTCAAACCCTACATTTTCAATACACATATATTCATTTCCCCATACAAGTGCTTCATAAACTCTTTTTTAAATTATATTTTATTTTGCCATTAACAATCCTGAGTTAACATTTTCCTATAATTTATGGAGAATGTAAACCAACGTTGATTTTAGATAATAGCTTTTTCATGGAGAGGTATGTTTGTTTGTTTTTCATATTTCTTAACCACTCATCTCCCTCAGAGTGTTTATACACACACACACACACACACACACACATACAAACACACAATTTTGATTTGCAAAATTCTTTCTGCTTCTCTCAGACTTAAAAAGAACAAAAACATACTAGGATTGGGCCCACACAGGATATAATAGTTTCAACAAACCTCAACAGGATAGCTGCATTGTTGTGCATTTAATATTTTAAGCCTAATTTACTGTTCTAGCTTATAGCCTAGAACAGGGGTAGGCAACCGTGGCTCTTTTATGACTCGTGGACTTCAACTCCCAGAATTCTGGGAGTTGAAGTCCACGAGTCATAAAAGAGCCAAGGTTGCCTACCCCTGGCCTAGAACATCAGGCTTTCAAAAACATGATAGTTGTGTTAAACATAAGCACTAGACCCCATCAGATAACATAATTTTCTGGCAGGGAATGTTGAAAGTTGTTCTAATAATACACAGTAAGAAGGACGTACTGGCTTTGTCCCAGTGACATGTTTTGGAGAAGGGTTAAGATGTCATGCAAACCAGGCACTACGGTTTTAGGGAGGATTAGGTTTAGCTCCAAATAGCCGGACAGCATGAGGACTCCCATTTCTGTCCATGGTGTTGCTAGCCTTTTAAATGACTTTCTATAAGGGTTTTTTTTTAAAAAAAGACAGCAGTTTCCCACCTTCCCTTGCTGTGAAATTCAAAAGCCAATCTCCATTAGATTGGGATATTTTGTAATACTAGAAGGGGTGACTGGGTCATCTATGTTGTATGAACATAGCCCAGGTTTCACAAGAAAATGGAACTCACACAGAATATCCAAACTGATTCTCTGCTTGTCTCGTCGGCCATGCAGATGCCAGTTTATACAAGCAGCTCATAGTCAACAGATTTTGGACTTTATAAGGGGGACATTCACAAAAGCCCCCTTCTGTCTGACCTCACTAGGTATGAGCGCATAATAAATAGATAAAGCTCCTGCTTCTCCTCAGCCATAATCAAGGAAATACTCTGCTTAAAGGAGGAGACCAAATATGGGCCTCAGATCTTCAGTGGTTCTTTCATCCAATACTTTTGGAAGTCAAAATGTGTCTGGGAGCAGCTGAGGGCAACTTTAAACATGGAAGCCTGCTCTGGCCTATTTAGATGTTGGATGAAAGGTTTGTATGAATAAGCCTCTCTGTCCTTCTCCCCTTCTTCCCACCTCCCTGAACCCTGACTAATGTCTTGAAGGGAATCTTTACATGTTTGATTTTCAAGTAGATGGCAAAGATGCCTTCCCCATCTGTAAAAACAGAGGGAGGGAAGGAAGGAGTCCTGGGGAGAATGTTCACTTTAAGGGGGGGGGGAGGATCCCCAGACTGCTGTTCCTTTCGTGGAAGAGAGAGAGAGGGAGAGAAAGGGAGAGGCAAAGGGAAAAAAATCCACAGAATGAGGCTTCAGCCTTGGCACCTGCTCCAGAACCTTCCTGATGAAGCAAAGGTTGTCTTCATTAAGAGCATTAATATTCATGTGGCATGGTAATTTTGACACAGAAAAGGTCTCTGTAACCTTTTCTTGTGTTAGAATTTTTTACTTCTCAAGGAAATTACAGTCCAGCAATGACTTAATTAATGCTGGGTTTCTTCAGCAGGTTTTGAAGAGCTGTCAGTTTCAGCTTGCCGTGGCTGTCAACGGGGTGAAGTCTCTAGCTAGATAGATTGAAGGGAGGGAGGGAAGACACTCAAGTTCCAACATAGATCCACGCTGGGGGAGGGGGGGAGGGGGATAGAGGGAAAGGGAAAGTCACCTACATCTCCAGTGTTAGCTTTAATTAGCAACCTGCTTGCCTTAATAAGAGGTCATTTAATATTGGTCGGTAGTACATAGCCTGCATTAAACAGCCCGTTTTCTTTCAGCCTGTTTCTCTAATCCATTATTTTCAATGAATCAAATCTTTCCATTTTATTTGGGGGAGAATCATACTACATTCCCTTTTGCTATGAGACTGGGTGGGGAGGAATGGACAGAATGATTTAAAGGAGGCGTGTCCTCGGGAACAAATAGCAAAGAAAAGAGGGGCAAGATTTTGACTTATCCTTCCCCACTGAAAGAAGAAAAAAGAAATAATGGCCAACACTATTTGTAAAATAATGTTTCATCTCTGCTCTTCCATTTTATCTTACAACTGGTTTCTTTTATTACAAATGGAATAAACTTCCAAGACTAGAGGATAGGTTATTTAAGAAGGAGATAATTATTGGGAAGATTGATATTATCACTAAGGTTGGTTGCATAGTCAGACCGATGTTTAGAGTGGATTTGGCATTTTTATCCACATATTAGGTCCTTCCCAAGGAGCTAGGATGGGCAGATATGTTTATTTGATGGTGTTAAATATATTGTCACAAGATAAACTCTTCCAAGGAAAGCTGGCTTTTGCAATTGAATGATGGTGATTTTATCAAAAGTCCATGATGTTCAAGTGGTGTGCCATATGTTTTGGGATTGCATACAATTGCATCACTACTGGTAGAATCCTTGCTTTCTTTTGCCACAGTCATTCTACTTCTATTTGCAGATCTTTGTGTTTTGCAATTTCTTCCTCTTCTGTCCTGCTGCCTCCAGCTATTGCAATGTCCCCTATCCAGATACGTTTGTGTTTCAGTTGTAAACTCTGAGGTGTGGTGTGGCAGACACTTGTCTGTCTGAATTTTAAAGTCCCAGAGGCAGTTTAGTTTCTCCATTTTCTATTACTTTGCCTATTTTGCGATCTCACCAATCCTTGCTTGCAGGGAAAGGGTCTTTCTTGCAGATATTCCATCACAAAAATGTTGCTACTTTGCTATGCCTTTGTTTGTAGTCTGTTTTTAAGATTTTTTGCAGCAGCAGCAGCAGCAGCAGCAGCTAAATAATTGCTTCTTTGACTTCTTTGCTGAGGCAGCCTTTGCTGTTTTCTCAATTCCAACTTTATACACATTTGGTTCTTAAGACCTAATCTTGTGCAACCAGAATTAACCCCTCTGTTTGTTTCTGCTCTTAGCTATTGCCAGGTCTTGTTGTTATCTGATTTGTCTGGTATATTTTTTTAATACTAGCCATGTAATTCATTACCTTGCCACCACTGTTTTCTAGTCTTCATTTGGGTCTTTCTGGTAGGCCACTTTGGTCTCTCTGGAATTCAGCAAGCTTTCATGATACACTAGCTTCTTCGCTGTCCTTCAAATAATCTTTGAATGGTCCTTTTTCTTCTTCAATTGTCTGGAGGACTCGCAACATTCCATGCCCACCTATTTTCCTTGATAAGTAGAGTTTGTCAACATCTCTGCATGGATGAAGGACATGATTCATTGTCATCATGTTTCTGGTCTTCCTATCCAAGGTTTTTAGTTCTGCTTGAATCCAGTCCCCTATTCCAGCCATATATTTAATGACCAGAATTGCCCAGGTATTAATCGCCTTGGTGGTATTTTCTCCACTGAGTTTAGACTTTAAGATCTTAATAATAATAATAAAGTTGGAAGGGACCTTGGAGGTCATCTAGTCCAACCCCCCTGCTCAGGCAGGAAACTCCTATACCATTTCAGACAAATGGCTGTCCAGCCTCTTCTTAAAAACTTCCAGTGTTGGAGCATTCACCGCTTCTGGAGGCAGGTTGTTCGACTGGTTAATTGTTCTAACTGTCAGGAAGTTTCTCCTTAGTTCTAGGTTGCCTCTCTCCTTGATTAGTTTCCATCCATTGCTTCTTGTCCTGCCTTTGGGCGCTTTGGAGAATAGCTTGACTCTTCTTTACTTTCATGATGTATTCACTTCTAGCCTCCTTCTTCACTTCTGTGTGCTTCAGTGTTGTCAGCTTGAAGGATACCCAGGTATTTGTAGTGATCTTCTTCCTCCAGATTCTTGATGTTACTTTCATAGCAAATCTTGCATCCTTCATTTTTTTTACTATTTTTCTCCTGTTAATAGTAAGGGTGGCACATCTTTTCTGTCTAAACTCCACTATTCCATTATTATTTAATTACCTCTTGTTTTTTTCCATTGTTGTCTCCACTTTCTAGATAAGTGTGAATCTGCAGTAAACTATAATCCAGGAATCCACAGAACTCACTTTGTCCATTTTGTTTCAGGGAGGTGGAGCAAAGTGAAATTACAGCTGCCATGTCAGAACTACCAGGATATTTAGTGTAGAAAGATTTTCAGGGGGGAAAAAAGGTGCTAGCAAAGCCAATTCAACCAATAATTGTTTCACAGAAACAGCTCACAAAAGTTTAAGTACATAATAAATAAGTTGATTGCAAAAATAAAATTAAAGCGTAATGAGGTTTAAGAGCCAATACAGAGATCATTGGGCAGAATATCAGAGCTAGCTTGAGAAGTTTGCATTTTCAATAAACCCTTGAGCACATTTTTGTGGAATGTTTGATTTAAAAAATCAGATTTTTGTTTCTATCCCATTAAATCAGTACAAGCCAACTGAATACCATGATAATGGGAACAGAAAATAAAAATAAAGCTCACATTTTACAACAAAATTTATGGTGCAGAGTTGACTCCTAAAAGCCGAATGAATTGACACATTTTTTGATTTTTTGATATTCTTTTCTCTTTCTGATATGGGAGCAGTGAGTGATATCCCATTATGATTTTTTAATTACTGTAACATAAAAGCTGTACAGGATTTGGCATGATAGAAAGCAAAATGCAGACATGATCCATATGTCACAAGGTTTGGGTGTTATTTCAGTTTAAAAATAATGATTTGGATATTTGGAAGCTTACTGAACTATGTTCCTAATAATTAATGATAAATAATTGTAATTAGCCTGACATTGCATGATCTGAGATTACTATACTTGTCTACTTAGTACAACAGAAATTCACTGTTGTTTAAAGCATAGAGTGGAGGATCAGTTAAACTAAAAACAATATCTTAGGAAGTGGATTTCACCTTTTGCCTTAGATCATTTTTGTAATGAAAATCAACTATTGAAAATACCCCATTTAAAAAAGAATAAAGACATATTTGTGTTTGTCCAATGATTGTGTGTGTGTATTTTCATATGAGACTAATGTCATTAAAGTAACATTGGGATTGAGTGAATTTTAAATCTCTTACTCATGATTTGCTCCTCCACCACTTAATACAAACATTTCAAATAGTGGAAATCAAATTAGGGATCCTTAATTGTTAAATAGAGTTTTACTTTATGTTTGGTTCAGGTAGACAATGACTCAGAGTGGTTCACAATGGAAAGAGTTTATTCAATACACATAAGTCAACTGACAACTGTCAAATGTTTCAGGCTTTTATACTAGAACTGTTTAAACTGTATCCAATCATCAGTCACTATTTTCCCGCTTCTAGACAACTTAAACCAATAGTTGCACCAGAATCTCCCGCTTCAAAGAACCTTCTTTGCAACCAGCTATTTACATGTTTGCAACTATCTACTGACATAACACCCCTTACCCCCCAGTTGTTGTTATTTATTGACATAGTCTCTTAAGTATTTGGGTGGTCTATGGACCCTTGATGGATATCTACTGCTTTGAATACCTAAGTCATCGCTATCAGATTGTCTGCTTGGCTGGCTTACACTAGTGGATCTGGACTCTAGAATTGTTGGCTCAGATTCTTCTCTGCTAACAAGTTGTGATTGTTGTTGTGTTGGATGTTGATGTTCCGCTAATGCGGCCCTGCTCAAAGGGGGCAACTCCCAGTCAATTTGGCTGTGTTGATGGTTAGCTGTGGACGCACTGGTTTGGATTTCTGTTTCCCCACTAACTGGCAGGTTGTTATAATTAAGCCATGATGCAATGTTCCCCCCGTGTATACTTTGATCCCTCTCAACTGGCATGCTACCAATAGTTCTCTTCCTTAGCTGGTCTATATGTCTCTTGCTTACTCTATTCCCTTCCCCCTCAATAGTGTAAGACAAAGGCCCCATTATATCAGTGACCACCCCTGGGACCCATTTGTCTCCCTGTGCATAATTCCTGGCCCAGACGAGATCTCCAATTTTGAATGATCTGTTTGGAATGTCCGGTTCAGCACTTGATGGCAGTCTGTCAGGATGTAACCTGTCCAGTTTGGTGGTTAGCCTTTTTCCCCACCTCATCTCTGCCGGGCTTTTTCCGGTAGCCGTGCAAGGGGTCGTATGTTGGGTCAGCAAGAATTCTGCCAGTCTTTGGTGCCAATCGCCACGAATGATTCTCTTTAATGCATCTTTGGTGGTCCTCACGTTGCGTTCAGCCAAGCCGTTGGTGGACGGGTGAAAGGGTGCTGATGTTGCGTGCCTAATCGAGTTGGCCCTGAGGAAATCCTGGAATTCAACAGAGGTGAATTGGGGCCCGTTATCTGACACAATTACATCTGGTAACCCGTGAGTGGCAAAGAGGCCCCTTAAGACTTGTATTGTTTTACCTGAAGTCATTGAACTGACAGGAATTACCTCTAGCCATCTAGAGAAACTGTCCACCACTACTAGGAAGGTTAACCCTTGGAAGGGTCCAGCAAAATCAATATGAATCCTAGACCAAGGATTCCTGGCCAATTCCCACTTATGAGTATGTGTGTGTTGCAGCTCAGGTCTAGAACGCTGGCACAAATAACATCCAGAAACACATTCTTCTATGTCCTTGTCGAGTCCAGGCCACCATAAGTGACTTCTAGCCAATGCCTTCATACGTACTATTCCAGGGTGGCCCTCGTGTAACTCTAATAAAATTGTAGATCTGTGGATTTCAGGAATGACAACGCGGTTGCCCCAGAGAATACATCCCAAATGGGATGATAGTTCATCCTTCCTTCTAAAATATGGAACGTACTTGGCATCCGGGTTAGTACTTGGCCACCCACTGAGGACCCAGGCCATGATTCTTTTTAGGATATGGTCTTTATTGGTGGCCTCAGCAATCTCTTTAGCTGTTAAGGGGCATTCAGGAATGTCCTGTAAGGACATAATTTGTCCCACAGGAGCAGGGTCTTCCTCAGTGTTGTTTAATGGCAGCCTGCTAAGGGCATCTGCATGTCCCATTTCCTTGCCAGGTCTATGTTGCAGGGAAAATGAATATGCTGAGAGGAAAATTGACCACCTCAGCATCCTGGGCGACATTATTTGGGGTGTCTGTTTATCAGTGGTAAACAGTCCCAATAATGGTTTATGGTCAGTGAGTATGGTAAAGTTCCTACCATAAAGGTAATCATGGAACTTTTTTACTCCTGCCACGATTGCTAATGCTTCCCTATCGATCTGTGCATAATTCCTCTCTGCTTTAGTAAGCGTCCTGGAATAATATGCAATTGGCCTTTGAATACCATGACTGTCCAAGTGGCTGATAACAGCCCCCACACCATAAGGTGAAGCATCGCATGCTAAATAAATTGGTTTATTCTCAATAAAATGGGTTACTGTTGATTGGCTAGAAAGAATATTTTTTAATGTTTGGAAACTGACTCTATGTTTGTCAAGCCACTGCCACGGGTTTTTTTTATCTAAAAGTCTATGCAGAGGTTCTGCTATAGCAGCTTTGTGTGGCACGAATGTGTGGTAAAAATTAACTAATCCAAGGAAGGCTTGTAATTCAGCCTTGTTTTTTGGTTCTGGTGCCAATTTAATTGCCTTGATTTTATCAGGGGTAGGATGAATTCCATTTTTGTCTATCCTAAATCCTAAAAATTCAGTGGATTTAACCCCAATACAGCATTTCTCCTTTTTTAATTTAAGTCCAGCCCTCCTAAACCTTTGCAATACCTGTTCCAGACGCTCAGCTAATATTTCTTCATTTCTTCCAGCTATAAGAACATCATCAAAATAAGGGCATACACCAGGTATGCCCTTTAAGGTCCTCTCCATCACCTCTTGGAAGATGCCTGGAGCTGCTGCAGTCTGTGGACTCGGAACGCCCCCTTGTGGGTAACTATCGTCTGAGCTTCAGCAGCCTCTTCAGAAACAGTTAATTGCAAGTACGCCTGCGCCAAGTCTAACTTGGCAAATATGGCGCCGTCCTGTATCGTGGCGAGGACCTGCTTCACCGTCGGGACCGGGTAAGCGTGTTTTTTCATTCCAAGGTTCAGGGTGGCCTTGTAGTCAGCGCAGATCCTCACATCCCCATTAGGTTTAAGGGGTGTGACGATCGGCGTTTCCCACAAACCACCCTCGACGGGTTCTAGGACGCCTTGGCCTACAAGCTTATCGAGCTCGGCCTCGATTTTTTGCTTAAGGGCGAAAGGCACCCTTCGGGCCTTAAGCCTGATGGGTTTAACCGACGGATCTAAATTAAAATTAATTGGGGGCCCTTTGTATTTACCTAAAGACCCATCAAATACGTCTGCGAATTCATCGCAGACTGATTCGAGGGTCTTATTTTTAATAACTGTGTTTATTCCCCCTATCCAAATTCCCAGGGCTGGGAACCAGTTAAGGCCTATTAAACTAGTTCTATGGCCTTCAGTAACTATTAAATCTAATGCTCCCTTAAACCCCTTATATTTAACACTAAGGGTAATTTTTCCTTTAATTTTTATTGGGGTTTTTTGGAAGTCAGTCAATTGGATTTTGGTTGAATTAAGTGGAATCTTTCTGCCACTTTTTTGTTCAATTTTTTTAAGGGTTTCACTAGATATTATGGACACTGAGGCCCCAGAATCTATTTCCATTTTGCAAGGAATCCCTTGCAATTGGACTATAATTTTTAATTTTCCTCCCGGAAAATTGTTAATTTTTCCCTTCCTAGTATGATTGACTCGCGCCACCTCCCCGCGGTTCGGGAATTTCGCCCTCAGTCTAGGGGTCTCTTTGCCACTATAGTAAGGGGTTACCTTACCTTCGGGCCAGACATCGACTTCATGTAAGCGATTGTCGCGTGCACGACCCCTGCAAATGGCTTGGATGTGGCCGGTCTTCCCACACAATCTGCATCTGGCGGTACGGAATCTGCAAGTTGCACGGGGATGGTTGCCCCCACAGCTGCCACATCGGTTGTCGTTGTCGCGCGGTCTCGTTGCAGTGTCACTCAGTTGTCGTTGGGTTGCGGTTGCTTGTCGTTGCGGTGTTGTGGGTTGGAATCGGCAGTTCGATTCAGGGCCGTCGCTTCGGGATGGTTTTGCCGCCATTTTTCCAAACCGTCTGGTGACTTCGGCGATGTCAGCTTCCCATTGCTGGTCCACCTCCCCGCAGTCCACAAGGCCTTCTTGATTAATTTCGGCAGACGCAGCCATGCTATTGCAGGGGGGGGTCACAATACCCGGTGGATTCGTAAGTCAAGAGTTCGTCCAGTACTTCTTGCAAATCGCCGGTGGGCTTGGCGATAATTCTATTCTGTAGTTGCTCATCTCGCAAGCCTAGTACCACTCGGTCCCGGATTCTTATTTCCAAGTTGTCATATTTGCATCGTACTGCGGCTTCTCTGACTGCAGCAACGAATCTTTGGATCGATTCTCCCGGTCTCTGGTTTCTTTTTTCGAAAATGCGACGCCAAAAGAGTTCTGACCTCCTTGGCGTGAAATGCACTTTTAATTTGGCTAACAGATCGGCATATGGGACGCTGGAGACCGGCTGTGGTTGACATAGTCCTACAGCGATCCGATACACCGGTGTACCGCATATGGTCAATAAAGCTGCCGCCTTTTTTTGGTCATCTGTTATCCCGTTAACAAGCAGGAACCCTTCGACCTGTCCAACATATTCTTCCCAGTCCTCTGGGAAGTTTGGGTCGAATTCTTTCAAGGACCCGATTTGCGCCATTCGGAGGATTGTTAATTCCGCCGCGGCCGCTTGTGGTTGACTGTGACTTCTTTCCGAATTTGCCGCCTATGCGCAGCTGTTCCGCCGAACCTTCTCTGGTCCTCCGTCTATCCCACCTTCGTCGCCAGTTGTTTGGTTCAGGTAGACAATGACTCAGAGTGGTTCACAATGGAAAGAGTTTATTCAATACACATAAGTCAACTGACAACTGTCAAATGTTTCAGGCTTTTATACTAGAACTGTTTAAACTGTATCCAATCATCAGTCACTATTTTCCCGCTTCTAGACAACTTAAACCAATAGTTGCACCAGAATCTCCCGCTTCAAAGAACCTTCTTTGCAACCAGCTATTTACATGTTTGCAACTATCTACTGACATAACACTTTACATTTACAATACGTAAATGAATGTGATATTTCAGCCTCAGTAAACTAAGGCTCAGACAAAAATTGGGAAAAAAACAATATTTTGGATTGTTCATAAAGTTATTGCAAAATCTCAATGGATTGTGATAAAAGCTAGACATGTGTAAGTTTTGAAACCTGGATATTTTATTAAAACTATGTAATATATCTCTTAGATTAATAAGGACATTTAAGGATTTTAGTTCTGATGCAGTAATAAGTAAGCTCTAAGAGTCATCAATGAGTTTATTAGGTAAAATATTCTGTTGTACAATTAGGTTTTAAATATCAGCCAGAGATAAATGGCTTATACTTTTTTTCCACAAGTTCCTCTGACTTTGTTTTGTGGGTTGATACAGAAAACTCAACAAAGTTATTCTATGAGATTATTGATGGTCTGTTGTGCGCATACAAAGAAATCGTTTCCGTCAGGATAACTTTTTTAACAAACTGAGCCTCTACATTTGGCAAACTGGTATCAGCTGGGTAGTCTCCACTGGGCTAAATAATTTGCTTAGGTTTATCAAATAATTTACTCTAGTGGCTGAATATTTTTAAAAGATCAAAATTATTTCAATTGTAGGTTTTCCTCGGATTTATTAAACAATTTTCTATAATTTGTAGCTGGGTGTATGTTGATTTTTTAAAAAAAGATAAAAATTATTTAAATTTTAAGCGTAGACATTTTTCTAGTTTCCCTCATACAAGCATAGTGAAATTTAGTTGGACCAACTTTTATTATGAGCATTATCAGCAAAGGTTTGATGTGGTTGTGGGTATGCAAATTCTATTACATGCAAGTTTTTAAGGCCAAACTTGATTTTAAAACAAACTTGCAGATGTCCTTTTGTAATTTGGAATCTGGATCAAATGCTCAAAGCTCATAAAAATATCACAGTCCATTCACACCACCAAACATTTTTTGACTATTCATATATGCATAGATGGAAAAACTAGGATTTTTTTATATACTATAAACTATAAAGAGGCTTTGCCTAATGTTCTTATCTGAGATGAGGTCACAAAATTCCAGCAAAGTGTCTTTTCTGTTATGAGTTTGCTAGTTGCAAGCTAGCATGATCCTATGCAAATCTTCCATAGGGATTTCCCTCAGGAACTGCAATATGGCCTCACCTCAAATGTTAAAGCCACACTCTGATGATTCTTGTACACCAGGAGTCTTCAAACCTGGACCTTTTATGACTTGTGGACTTCAATTCCCAGAATTCCTCAGCCAGCAAGGTCCAAGTTTGAAGACCCCTGTTATACATAGTAGAATTCTTTTCCTGAGGCCAGACTGATAGTTCTCATTTTGAAGTGGGGAATTTGACATACAATTCCTCTTCCCAAAAGTTGAAGATCAGTACTCCAATATGCATGGCATAGTTGGGTGGATCAGAGTTGAGAATCCTCTTAGAAATTCAGAGATTGAGACTGGTCTATTTTTTAAGTTTACACATGCACATATGCCCCACACGTTTTTGTTTCTTTTTTATTTCTCCTATTTTTCTTTGGATAGTAGGGTTAGGTTTTTTCTTTTAAAATAATTTTCCTTTTTTCTTGGTTTTTCATGCTAGTCTGCAGCTGCATGTTAGGGTTGTTGAAATACTATTGTTCATAATGGCCTAACAAGACCATAAGAATTTATTCTGAAATATATTATTATAACACTAGGTTGAGTGGGATTTTTAATACATTTTCTAAATAATCTGTCATGTACTGTGCAATCTGTTGGCACTGGAGAATATCTCATAGCACTACAAGTAGAGCTGTATTTTTAATGTCATTACATAACAAAATAAATATTTTATCTTTCCTGTGCATAATAGAGTAATTAGAGAGCACAGCATAATGGATTAGTACACATCAGTGATGCATATTAATCACAGTATGGAGACAGATCACTACAAGTTGCAGTAGAAATTCAATGAGTACCCACTTATATACAAATGTGTAAAACATAAATAGTGCCGTCTTTGTATTTCATGGACATCTCATTCGTCTATAATTTGGAAGGAGCCGCATAATTCCCTCTGGACCATAAGACTGGCATGTATCAGGTTCAAGATTCGTAGACAGCATTTCGACTTAAGTGCATCTGTATAATAACATGGACAGGAAAGACTCAAGCTGACAGCACTGATACTATATGGGAGTCACATTTATTCCTCCTTTGGTCACATCTGGATGTGCGTGATTTTAATGCATTCTATATGAAGCAATTCTTGAAAAAGATTCTTAAAAACTATTGCCTAAGTTCAAAATGCCACTGCTACATTATTAACTGAAGCAGGCTACAGGGAACAGATGTCAATTTGTAAACAGTTCTTTTACTTCTAAACAGGGCTTCCAGAACCAGGCCTAAGTGTGGAGTTAAAATCCAGAGCATCAAAGCAGGAGCAAACTTTTTATCTCCTTAGGAATGCAGGTTATATAAATTACCTGATGATCTGAAAAACTTTCTTTTCTAGATGAAGACCAATTTTATTTGCATGTAAGAGAAGAGAACTGGATGGTGGATTTATCACCAGCAAGTCATAGACCCCTTATTGCTGTTACAGGATGTGAATAAGATATGTTTTTGATGGAACAATTCATATAGTTAAATCGATAATAAAATCTTGGAATGAAAGGGAAGAGCAAAATCCATTTCTACGTCCATTTTACCCTCAGCATCTTTGTCCCCCCCCCCTTTCAAGTAGCACAAATTAATTACAAAACCAAACATTTTTTAAACACTTTCAATGCTACCTGACATGGCAATTTCTTGAATGTGGAAAATTAGAAAGAAGATTATCTGATATAAATCACAGTGGGGACAATTCAGTTTTGGAGAATGGGGAAAGGGGTGAAGAACACCAGCAAATGGTAAATGCAACCCAAATGTTAAAATATTTCCCCATATCAAACTCCTCTTTTCACTCTTCACACTGATTGTAATGTCTCATTTAGATCAAGTTTTCCCATGATTGATTTTCTTCTCATAATTTTAACACTCTGCTGTTGTTTCTCATTTCTCTCTTCATTTCTTAGCCTCTGTGATCTCTGATTTTTCCCCCTCTCCAATAGCAGGTTTAGATGCTTGAATGAGACATCCAACCTTTTAAAGAAATCATTCATTTTGTTTAAAAGGTTGAATATGTCATGATAAGTTTGATGAGGCTGATATTAAAAACTAAATGTTCATTTTGATTGTGTTGGGGGGCTAATATTAAAAAAACACCCCTAGGTCTGCAAGAAAAACAGGCATGTAGAATGCCAATGGAGTTTTTTGGGCAGCACATGTTCCTTTGTTCTTTTTCCCTGCGTTTTATTTCATAAAATAAATCCAGAAGCAGTTATGAGTTGAAGCACAATAACTAAAAATCCAAATATTTACAGTATATATATATATATTGTCATCAGTTTGTTTGTTCTTTTTCTTCTTATTTTGATGTAAAGAACTAATTGAAATACATATATTAGGAAGATATATGAAGAAAATCTAAAGATAACAGAATTTTTTGTCACATGTTAATGAGGGGCAGCACTTTATTTTTTTTTACATTCTGATGTAGCTCAATCTAAGCCAGCCTAATCATACATTAATTTAACACATCTGATTTGTCCTTTTGCTCAAAACTGCTACAGGTTTTTTTGCTGACACTTTTCTTGGTATTAATGTACTGTATCCTGGTATCTTGAATGAATGATCTTGTCTCAAAACTTTCAATTAGGCAAAAGTTTAGATTCAATTCTAAATTAAAGGAAACCCTCAGACAAAACTAAAATTAACAAAATATAGTTAATAATGGAACTTGATATATTTTATCATTTCCCTCTTATGCCCTGTTTAAAATTATAGTTCCCTGACACTTTTGGGAGGGGCGGTCTAGAAAATACCAACAACTTTGACAGTCAAATGATGCCACAAGGCACCTTCAGTTTAGGGGTGAACATTGGATATACTTTTTTATATTCAGAAGGCATAGATGGGCGAGACATTTTAAATTTAAATTTAAGCATGTTATTAGTGTTACATCCAAATTTAATCCATGGCTTTGGAAGACAACCAGAATTTATTACTGTCAATAGTATTAATTTGTCTTTCATTAAGAAAAGATAGGGATTCCGTCAAAACCAGACAGGGCTGGAGATGGAGAACTCAGAAAGGTGAACTGACCACAAGCACAAATTCTCCAGCTGGGCAACTTCCAAAAATCTAGAATTTCCATTTTATTTGTAAATAAATAGATAGCTTATACCTGCTGCTCTGGAAGACAATGTAGCCTGCATCTCAGTATACTTTAGAGCAGATCAATTGCTTCTAAAGCACTGGGAATAAAAGCTCAGAAGCTGCAGGATTGTATTTTAGCGTAACAAATAGTTCTGTAAAAGAAGTAAAACCTTTCAATATGGTATCAATTGCTGTTGTCATCATAGATGAATACTAAATTGATTCAAAGCATGGCTATAACACCGCAGCTATCAAATGCAAAATCTATACTATTAGTAGTCTCCAAAACTAGGAATCTTCTAAAAACTTTAATGTGCTTGGAAAAGTCAAGAAGCCCTATCTGTTTCAGCCTCGTGAAAAAACAACCACCACCTGCTGCATTTCTGCAGAATATCTTGCAGTGTCATCTGTCTGTATGTCTGCTGATGTTTGAAATGTATTCCCCACTTTGCAGCCAATGAGGTTTTTAGCACAAAACTGTCTCATTACAATGATAAAATAGTGGCCAATAATAGAAAGTGGATTTAAGTTCGGTTTCTCCAAAGGTCCTATCTTTCATTTATCCCTGGCAATATATAAAACTGGTGGAAGTACTCAAGGACGAAGAGGAATAAAAGAAGAGGAAGTGGAACAAGTAGGGTCTTGATGATGATGATGATGATGATGATGATGATATTATCCATTGAGTCTTGTCTGATTGGGCCAGGTCTCTCCACATCTTCTGATTTTACACTACTTATTTAAGTTTTTCTATGCTCTGGCTGGTGTCAGCTTTGGTGGTATCCAGCCATTGTGTTCTTTGGTGGCCTGGGTTCCTTTTACCACTAACTTTTCCAAACATAATTGCTTTCTCCAATGAATTAACCCACATGACATGACCAAAATAAGTGAGATGCAGTTTTGTAATTTTGCCTGGGACTCCTTACTAACATTCAAACCAAAGATCCAGATTAGTTTCCTTCAACCATCCTCTCTGCAATGAACAGGAGTTGAAATCCAAGGGCAGTTCTCAAGAAAGTGATGAGCCACTTGTTTAGTTAGTTAGCTAGGCTGACTGCATTGTGTTTATTTGAAATGTGGTATGTGTGTAATTGTTGCCCTGCCTTTTTTTTTCCTAATGCAGGAAAACTGTGATTCAATGGAATCTTCATTTAACATATGCAATAGACAAAAATTCGAATACCAGCATCATCTGGAAAAAAAGGTCATTAAAACCAAAGCTTTAATGGGAAAAGATTCTGGGAGACACAGATAACATGAGAAAGTTAAGGAGGGTACGAAGATGGCCAGGAGGAGCTGAGATGACTGGGGTTTAATAAGTCAGTGAAGGATATTCCACACTATGACAGTGGTTGTAGCAGAGGAGACTAGCACTGATTATATTACCTAGTATGAGTAATGAAAATCTGCAAGAAAACAACCAAACTCAGAGAGTACCAAGGACCCCACATTTCAACCCTGAGTTACAAATATTCTTTAGAGAGGAGATTGCCAAGAAAAGCTACAGTATGCTCTCTTTGACCTCTGATTGCAATACCATAGGACGCTTTGGGGGAGCACTGGGGGGGGAGTATTTGTTTTAAGACTATAAAAAACTTTTCTCGTTCCTTTAACTATAGATCTGGTTCCTCCAGATTCCTCCAAGTTCTCCATCATAACTAAAAGGGAAGTAGTGAAGTAGTGAACAAATTCTAAATTCTTTTGGCTTGAAAAAAATTCCCAATGCATAGTCCCAATGCATAGATTTATGCATGGCAAAATGGCAGACAGATTATCAATGCACAGAACTCTTCAGACTGAACAGCCAGACAGATGAACAGATGTCTCTTCCTCCCAAATTATCTGATAAGCTGAAGTTTTGTGATTTCCTTTGAAGCCACCTTGGTAAGAATAGTTACCACTAACATGTATGTAGAAGTTGGAAGAACTTCCAAATTTTTCTGAGATCTAGCTTCATTGAAATGTAAACTTCTTAACATTTTAGGTAGAGATAGAAATTTTTTCTACTGTCATAAAAAGCATATAGCAAGAGGAACAAGTGGAAACCAGTGTTCTAAGTCAAATTAGGCTTGGTCTGGAAACAAGAATATCACAAAATCTTGGACAAGAAAAGTATTAGCATCTAATGTGAGGACCTCACAACATTCTCTTTCTTCTTTCGCTGTTTTGCAAATCTAATTTTTCCGGTCATTACTCTCACCTTGAGGGACACCGCTTGAAATGACCATTTGATGACAGCTTGGTGTCCTCTGTGCTAAGAAAATAAACCAGAAGCTTCATTTTTTTAATCTTAGAGGAAAAGTGGTCCCATTGCTAAACAATCCTCATAATTAACACCTTTCTGTGAAACTTCATCAGAATCCAACAATCACTGAATCACTCAGAGGATGATGCATACTCTGGTTATCAAATCTGCACGTGTGTTCCTTGATGTCTGTTTGTTGCTATAAGTGGCATTTTCTGCTCATACTTTCTGTTCATATTTTCTGCTTTGAGAATGCAATAGACATTGAAAACATGGGCAAGACTGAAAGACTGTAGGGAAAAAGGAAGCAGAAAGATGAAAAAAACTCATTTTAAAAAGGCCCAGCACTTTGCCCCAGGATTTTTCCTACTTTCTTTTGTTCTGATTTTACAGGGGCACACACACACACACACACACACACACACACACACACACACACACACACACACTAGATGAAAAGACTAGCTTATATTAAATGGAGGAAGTGAGAGTAATCTGAATATCATGAAGAGAGATAGGAGTGGGTGGACAGACATGTACAATTCACCAATTATATTATCCAGCCCATCTCAACTTCTATCTACTATGTAAAAAGACAGATTATTTTAAGTCAAGTATAAAAATATTGGGCTTCCATAGAAGAAATGTTGATGAACAGGAAAAAAGAATGTATGAAAAAGACTGGTGTGTTTACCCAATTACATGATCTGGTGTGGGCAAAATAAAATTAATCCAGGTAAGGAGAGTGAGTTGGAAAAGCAAGTTTGAAAGTGCCCTGGACTAGGAAAGGAGAGTAACTTTTCTTGTTTTTAATTAATTCCTTGACAAGTGCTTGATGCTGCTGTGCCTTAAGGGAGATGACAAGAGAATGGCTGCTAGTACTAGAGGACTTGCTTTGGCTAAGCCCCAAATAGGAACCAGAAATGTACATTGCTCACCTGTCCTGCCTTTGTGCCCTGTAGAAAGAGATACAGCTTGAAAATGGGAAAATGAGAATTGTTAATCTACATTTTGGGGAATGGAAATAGCAGTTCTGGCATGCAGGGTTGTGCAAAAGAGAAAAGTGGTGATGGTGAATTTGGGATGCCAAGATAGATCATGTGGGAGAAACCAAGTAAACTTTATACAGATAGTCCTTGAGTTACGACAGTTCATTTAGTAACGGTTCTAAGTTACAATGGCACTGAAAAAAGTGACGTATGACCATTTTTCACAGTTAACAACTGTTGCCGCATCCCCATGGTCACATGATCAAAATTCAGATGCTTGGCAACTGACTCATATTTATGACACTTGCAGCATCCTGGAGTCATGTGATCCCCTTTTGCAACCTTCTGACAAAGTCAATGGGGAAGCCAGATTCACTTAACAACCATGTTACTAACTTAACAATTGCAGTGATTCAGTTAACCACTGTGGCAAGAATGGTCGTAAAATGGGGGGGGCGGAATTTAACTGTCTTGCTGAGCAACAGAAATTTTGGGCTCATAATAATAATAATAATAATAATAATAATAATAATAATAATAATAATAATAATAATAAAGTTGGAAGGGACCTTGGAGATCATCTAGTCCAACTCCCTGCTCAGGCAGGAAACTCTATACCATTTCAGACAAGTGGCTGTCCAGTCTCTTCTAAAAAACTTCCAGTGTCAGAGCATTCACAGCTTCTGGAGGCAGGTTGTTCCACTGATTAATGGGTCTAACTGTCAGGAAGTTTCTCCTTAGTTCTAGGTTGCTTCTCTCCTTGACTAGTTTCCATCCGTTGCTTCTTGTCCTGCTTTCAGGTGCTTTGGTGAATAGCTTGACTCCCTCTTCTTTGTGGCAGCCCCTGAGATATTGGAACACTGCTATCATGTCACCCCTCATCCTTCTCTTCGTTAAACTACACATACCCAATTCCAGCAACCGTTCCCTATATGTTTTAACCTCCAGTCCCCCAATCATCTTTGTTGTTCTTCTCTGTACTCTTTCTAGAGTCTCAACATCTTTTTTACATCGTGGTGACCAAAACTGGATGCAGTATTCCAAGTGTGGCCTTACCAAGGCATTGTAAAGTGGTATTAATACTTCACGTGATCTTGCGGTCTTAAGTCAAGACTACCTATATTCCCAAATGGCAGAAGAGCATTCTTTATCTAGTACCTCTGAGTTCTTATGGGGGGGACTCTTTTTTTGAGGAAGTCAGAAGCACTTTCAGAAGTATATTGATTATGGCTTTTAGCAATAATGCACTATTCTATAGGGCTTTTGGTTTAATTATCTCTAAAACCATTTCAGATGTGTCCTTATGAAAAAATTCTCTAAAATTATACTAGTATGAGTTATCCTAGCACAATTTCCTATAAAGCATTTGAAGTGATCCTGGCTATAACCTGAAGCACTTTGAGAATCAATTCTTACCTGGATTTAATTAGGCTCACAGTTTTGCATAAAGATACATATGAAAAAGCATATTTTAGTATTTGTAGTGTCCGTTGGGTAGTTATATTCAAAAATGGAACTTTGGTCCCCTAGAAGTTGTTGAACTAACACTCCCTTATCCTCAAAACATGTGGAAGAGGGAAAAAATCCTGATCTCTGTTTTATCACAGTTGCTTGTTTTATTAACATTGTTTTCCTAATGTATATGATTTTATTTTTTGCTACCCCATCTTGGATAGGGTTTTCTTCCAAAATGACATACAAATAAGGAATAAAATCCTTTGAATGCAATACCTAGAAGTAAATAGCAGTTTCCTCAGAGTAGTTGGCTTACAGCTTTCATAATCCACAGTCAGATACAGCCTATATACATAGGCTAGAATAGATGGGAATTGTACTCTGGCAAGCTGGGAAACAGTCAGGTTGGAGAAATAAGTTTGTTGTGTGAATAAGCACACATTCTGGTACTGGTACACTCCCGGTTCTCTCTTATGCCCTAGTACATGTTGTGTGTATTCAGTCTCTCTCCCCCACACTCCAAAACTGAATCTAAGACACTGTATTGTCAAACTGATGACACCTGCAACTTGCTAACTTGGCCAGGTTTGCCAAATCTGACAAGCCAAAGTTTGTTAACATTTAACCTTGCTTAACCTTTGCCCTTGCATTACTTTCAGGTGCCCCCAAATGAGGATCAGAGGCCAGAGATCTAATCTTCAGGGCATAAAAATCGCTTTGGTTTCCCATTTTACACATATGGAAAAGCTTCAAAGTGTCAGATGCAATATTTTACTGATATCTCAAGGAACCTTTAATAAAATTCATTGCTCTGAATATATTATCATTTGAGGCAGGTCCCTACTATTTAAGTAGTTATTTAGTTAAAAAGCACCAGTAGTAATTTTCTACCTCATTCCATTAAGCATGTGGTTTTCTTTATTCTAAAGAACTTCCTTAGCCTTCATATGTCTGCTATAGAATCCCTACAAATATATCAAACAGGCTTTGGGCCTGTTAAGAATAGACTGAAGTAGCTGATTGGATTTTTCTCTTTCTTTCTTTCTTTCTTTCTTTCTTTCTTTCTTTCTTTCTTTCTTTCTTTCTTTCTTTCTTTCTTTCTTTCTTTCTTTCTTCCTTCCTTCCTTCCTTCCTTCCTTCCTTCCTTCCTTCCTTCCTTCCTTCCTTCCTTCCTTCCTTCCTTCTTCCACATACTTAATGTAGTGCTTGAGAAAAAGAGAGGAAAAAATATTATCACATCAGGTCCAGAAAGTTATGAAAAGAAATGTCTAAGCTATTGAATTTCTGTGGAAAGTATTCACCAGTGCCAAATTGGTAAGTTTGTATACTAGAAATGAAAAACGAAGTGCAAAAATGTGCTGCAGTGAAATTTTTTAAAAAATAGAGGAGGAAAAGAAGAATTTGGGTGCAAGTAATAATGAAATCACGGAGAGAATAAAGATCACCCTCTCTCTAGAGATTTTAAGACAACCACCAAATAGCTCCAAAAGCAGGCCACAACAAACACCATGCAGAAGAATAGATGCCAACACCATCATTTCATTATTTCCTTACGTCAGTTTGAGAAATAGATATAAGAGAACGAGCTGAGATGTTGAAAATAATGCTAAAATTAGCTATGTAAATTAGACTTAGCCGAGACGGCACCTATAAAGCTAAACTGCACATCCCATGCAGTAGACAGTTAAAAATTTGAACATAAGGTAGCATTTCCTTTATCATATCCCATAAAAATAGCAATTTGCTAAACCCTTGTAGCACAGTATGGAAGGTGGTGTATTTTACTGATAATGTAAAGCGATGACAGATAGCTCCATACTAGGAGGGTTTCGATGGTGTCGCCTTTGTATAGCATAATAAATTGTCAGGAGCAGAGACAGCGGATAGTGCCTGCACTGCTCCACCTCCAGTAGCCAAATAATTCAGCCCCAGCACAGTAATTATGCTGTGTGAAAATATGGGATTAATTAGACTGGTACACTAACACACTGTAGTCTCATTAAAGGCTGAGCAGCATTTCCATAGACGCTGGCACTTGAGCGGGGCTGGCGCTAATATGAAAAGACAAAGTCGCCTCTTTTCACACTCCTTGCTTATTACCTTACTTAAGGCCACTTAAGCAAACTTCCGAAGGCAGCCTTGCAGAAAGGGCCCCCCCCTGGGTGTCAGGGTTCTTTCGTTATTTTATGTCTCCGCAACACACGGGGAAGGGAAATTTAAAATAAATGGGCATCAGTTTTAGGGCACAGCAAAGGGAAATGTTAACTTGATTTCAAAGCAAAGGTTTCCTCTCCCTTCCCCGCCCTTTCCCCCAAATCTTTTTCTTAAACAACTTATTTTGCTCTGGCAGATGGGGTGTGGTCTGACAACGGACTGCTCAAAAGTTTCCCTCGGATGCTTGATCTTCATTTGCCATTTTATGAGACCACACAGGCAGGGCCATGCCTTTCGAGACTAAGGGAAAAGTGTGAAAAACGGAGAGCAGTTCAAGTGGCTTGTCATTCTCTAGTTGTAGAATGGGAGGGCTATTAGGGAAAGGGAATACAACCTTGTGCTGTAAAGCAGGAGTTTCCAGGTATTGTTAATTTTAGTGTTTCCAAGGTAGTCTTACCATAGAGTCTACCTCAGAGGTAGAGCAGAGGGACCCTTAAAGGTGCAGTTTCATGAAGGCTGCTCTACCTGGAAACCATGCATTTTAATGCCCCTTTATATGGCTTTGATAACTTTCACCAACATCAGTACAGTTAGTCCTTGACTTATAACAGTTCATTTAATGACCCTTGGAAGTTACCATATTGAAAAAAGTGACTTATCACCATTTTTCACACTTACGACCATTGTAGCATCCCAATGATCACGTGATCAGAATTCAGGTGCCTGGCAACTGATACATATTTATGATGGTCGCAGTGTCCCAGGGTCATGTGTTCACCTTTTGCGATGTTCTGAGAAACAAAGTCAATGGGAAAGCCAGATTCACTTAACAAGCATGTTACGAACTTAACAACTTCAGTGATTCACTTAACAGCTGTGGCAAGAATGGTCATAAAATGGGGCAAATCTTATTTAACAACTGTCTCACTTAGCAACAGAAATGTTGGGCTCAATTGTGGTTGTAAGTCAAGGACTACCTGTATAATCCACAGAGAAAAGGGGTTGATTGGGACTGTAGCAAACTGCTCTATGTGAAGAATTTACAAAGCTTTACCTAGAGAGCTGCATTTTTTCGTGGCAAAGACAAATGTAATTCTACATTTGTATTTCTATGCTATAGTCTGAGGGAAGTCAGCTCCCCAGAGAAGGGCAGAAAAATATATTTCCTAAAAAAGAAATTGAAGAACCAGGAAAGCATGCTGAGTTTTCTTAATAGTTTCAGGTCTCCTTCCCCCCCAAGCAGAAAACCAGTTCTATAGACATGCAAATGTGAGCCATCAAGAATGTTGGAGCTAGACGCTTAGGAAAGACAAAGACATACCCCAGCCCCAGGGAAGCAGGGGCTGGGACATACCCACAACCAGTAAGATTCCTAGAGGGGCCCACCTAGACTCAGGACAGAATACGTGACACAGGAAGCCTCAAACAGGAACCGGAAATAACTCCAAACAATAGAGTCCAGGGGGTATAAAAACCCACTACCCACATGTGGGCAGTCCTTTTTCTGTTGGATCCATCTTCCTTTCTGGCTTTCTTCTGCAATAAACTGTAACCCTCTTCCCAAAGCAGTCTCCATGTTATTTATGCCCAGCTTGGATGGAACCATGATGAAGACTTTTCTTCCTACAAGTATATACTGTATTCTATTCTATTCTGTTCTGTTCTTTTATTATTATTATTTCTATTTCTATTATTTTACTTTGAAAACTCTCTCCCGCTCATTTTTTTCTTTTTTGCTATTTTAATTTCTTCTAACATCCAGTCTGAAAATCCTACAAAGCTCATTGTTACTTTCCCAACTTAAATATTTTTTGATGTTGAACTACGAAAACAGAGCAACGTAGCTGTAGATCCTCTATAAATAGGGCAATTGATTTGTAAGATTTTTTTTCTGACTTTTTTCATGTCAAAATTATGAATGATTTTAGAAATAAATTTCATAGAAATTTATGCCTGGTCATTCAGAGGCTTACCTTCCTTGTGTTGTGTACTTGTTTCTGAAACTGAGAGTTGCCATTATTCCTTTGAAGCTTTTTCTGGCTGCTGATGGCTTAGAAACCAGTAGCAGCCACAACAGAATACTTTGCCCTTCCTATAGGTTGTCCTTCCCCCATGGCTATGCAAAAAAAAGAAAGAAAAGGAATTCTTAAAAGACCATGTTGCAATGTGATTCTTGCACAAATCTGTGCCTCTCAAACTGAAGTCCTAATTTAACAGTAAAAGCTGCCTACTCCAGCTGTTCCTCAAAAAGAAAACCCTGGATCAGCAGATCACTTTTCAAAATGCTGTGTGTTTGTCTCAAAAGCTCTGACCTGCTCCGAGAGCTTCAGAATCTAGGAAATCAAGGCAATTTATTACTCCTCAATTTTGTTTCATCATAATAAGGTTGTGAAACCTGGACATAGCTGTTCTTTATGTTAGGGCCATGATAAACAGGGGCCTTCTTATTGCATATTATATAATATTACATGAAATAATGAGCCCACTTGGCAATGGCATGGGTCCGGATTACCTACGGGAGCACCTGCTGCCTGCGTCAACTTCCCTTCATCCTGTGCGCTCCCACAGAGAAGGCCTCCTCAGGGTGCCGTCGGTCAGGGATTGCCAGATGGCGGCCCCCAGGGGGAGAGCATTCTTTGTGGGCGTGCCAGCCGTTTGGAATCAACTGCCTGTTGAGCTCCGGATGGCTCCCGACCTTCGCTCTTTCCGCCGTGACCTGAAGACTTGGTTGTTTGAACAGGCCGGCCTGGACTAAGGGTTTGGGGTTTTTTAACTATTTATTTATTGTTAGGGCTAAAATTAATTTAATTTTACTTTTAACTTTTGTATGTAGTATTTTATTGCCCTGTACACCGCCCTGAGTCCTTTGGGAGAAGGGCGGTATAGAAATTTAATAAAATAAAAATAAAATAAATAAATAAATAAATTCAGATAAACCTTTTTTCTTCAGTGGTTTTAGCGAATGGCTCTTAACTGTTAGAGGGCGTCCCTTTCCAGTGAGACTGTTAAGAAAAAAATTAACATTGTTCATGAATTCACATAGAATTCTTTGGTTACATATTAATTATACTATAACTAACCAAAGAGCAACAAATAATCTATCACTGACAAAAACTCACAAACAAACCAAAAATGTATCTGATCCAAAACTTTTCTCTTTATTGGTCAACAGACAATCATGTGCAAACATTTGCACAATCTCTACAGTCTTCATCCCCTCTTTACATGTTCTGATTTATAAATTAGGCATGCCCAATTTATAGTTGCACAAAGGAAGAAACAAAAAAAATCTAGTAAAGCGTGTTCACCTAACCTTGACACTAAACATGATCACATATTTCTCCGTGACTCCCATTATCCTTTAGCTTAAATTGCTTTGTTGAAGTTCAAAATGGCCTTTCATCAATCAGTGCTGCCCCATTGGGAATCACTATTCTGATGCATTGAACTGTCTGGTGATACTTGAAGAATGGGTTGAACCGCCATCTGGTCAGTTTTGATATGGTCAAATGCTTGTTTTGCTGTTAGCCAAACTTTTCCAGACAATTGCCTTGTAATATAACTATAACATAAGCACATGTGAATGGCTCCCAGGTTGAAGCCAATATTTGCAGGCTTTGAGTCTCACATTTCTTGATGGGGTACAGGATCATAAGAAGAAAATCAAGCAACTGTGCCAGAATATTCTCAGGTTAAGGATTCCTTTGAATTACATTCTAAGGGGCTGCCACAAAAAAGAGGGGATCAACCTATTCTCCAAAGTACTCAAAGGCAGAAGAAGAACCAACTGATGGAAAATAATTAAGGAAAGAACCAACTACTAAAGCTAAGGAGAATTTCCCTGATAGTTAGAACAATTAATCAGTGGAATGACTTGCCTCCAAACATTGTGGTTGCTCCAACACTGAAGGTTGGACTAGAGGACGTCTAAGGTCCCTTCCAACTCTGTTATTTTGAGTGGAGAAAGGGGATATTCAACAAACTGAAGCCTGCTTTGTGACTCAACCAAGGGGAATGAAGAAAGGGGAGCGAAACCGATTGAAGTCAGGGTGCAGAAGACTGTGAGTTTAGACTCATTAATACAGAGGAGCAAAACTGTTAACACTAAAAAGCAAGAATTTAAAAGAGGAGTGAAAAGAAGGAAAAGAAGAACAGTCAGGAGGAAATATATAACTTGCTCCCCACAGAGGTATCTGAATTAGCAACAGTATTAGTTCAGAGGTATCTGAATTAGCAACAGTATTAGTTCAGTGACATCTGATTTGCATGCATAGAAAATGTTGTTGGCATCATTGTACAGACTGGCTCCCACAATGCCACTTTAAAGCAATTAACCTTAACCATCTTCACTTCCTTTACTCTAGAGTGGTTAATGTAATGTGTGAATCATTTGAAAAGGGACATTCGAATAACAGCAACAGCTAAGGAAAGCGCTGCTGGATTCACAGCTATGACAACCAAACCAGCTGTCTTCAAAAGAGAATTTTATTTTGATATGTTTGTATTACAAAAGCAACATGAGATTGTTATTGTAATGTGGGCACGCATGTACTTGCTGTCAGGACCCACCCCAATCCACGTCTTAGGAAAACAAAAACTCTTGGAGTCAGTTCTAGTCCAAAAGGAATTTTTACTAGGACATGCTTGGTTGTGGAAATACAAGACAGGACTTGGTATTGTTTTACAAATTGAAACTTTATAAAGAGTTCCCGGTTCAACCCCCCTTCCCTCAACCCCATTTGGTCAGTCCCCCATCATTTTACTTCGTGTCATCCCTTTCATGGGAAAAAGGAACTTCGAATCATTATGGTTATTGCCTTCTTTCTCTACAGATTCAAATGGAGACACAGGCCAGATGCCTTCTTCTCTAACCCTCCCTTTTGTTCCCCCAGTTCAAAAGGTTTCCCTTGGTCTTTGAAATAACCTAAGGCAGGCTGAATCCACATGCACTCCTCCTTCCTCGGGAGATGGCAGATTTCCATGGGGGGGGGAATAATGTTTTAAACATACATTTATGAATGTGATATAAATGGATTCTGACAGTCTGCTCTCCTTAAAAGAAAGATACAGTATGTCCATCAATGGTTCTCCCTCTGAGCTGTCTTCCGAGGTGTCCAATGCCCCTGCGGTGTAGGCTGGAGTCCAATCCCAGTTCCTGGCAGGAATTGTGGACTCTACAGCCCATATCCCCTTCATGGAAGATTATTTTGGGTTGCCTTGGGGTTTCCCTAGTTTCTTGGAGGGTGATGACTCTGTTTTATGCTGGGGGGGGTTGAGCAGCATTCTGCGGCATGGTGACCCTCTCTCCCGCATTTGAAACAGCCTGTTGATTTTTTAGCTGTGGGCGGTGGGTTCTCCCTCTCACGTGTTTTCTCAGTTGGCGGGCGGCCCCATGGTTTCCCCCAATGGTGTCTCTTCAGTAGGTCTATCTCCCCCTCCTCTGCCAGGACATACCAGTCATCGATATGGTGTGGGTCTCCTTGAGGCAGGAAAGCATCATACAGGTCATAGTTTAGCCCATCTTTGAAATGGCTAAGGAGGATGTCTTCTGGCCAGTTCAGCTTGCTGGCAATGGTTCAGAATTCTTGGGTGAATTCAGCCACTGGCCGTCTGCCCTACCTGACTGTTTTGATTCTCTCCCGGGCTTTATGATCAGCCAAGGGATCTTCGAAATTCCGCCTCAAGGATGCCATGAACTGGTTGAAATCGTTGAGTTCTGGGGCATTGGAGTCATGTAGGTTCACCACCCAGTCTGCAGCCGGTCTGTCCAGGGCGGATTGCACAATTCGGATGTGGGTTTTGTCACTGGGGATGTCCTGTCCATATTCTTCCATATAGCTAAGGACTTGGGTTAAGAAAAACCCCAATCATGATGGCTCCCCCTTGAATTTTGTTTCTAGGGGCGAGAGTCTTTGACTGGAGCGTTGTCTGTGCCGCGGACGGTATCTCTCCTCATCCTGCTCCCCGTCTGTGGTTCTGGGGGGGTGGGTACTGCTGAGGAAGCAACTCCTGTTCCGTTGGACAGCCCCAGGGTTTCAGGTACTGGATCCCCTCTGTTACCTCTCCAGTTGTGGCCCCAGGTGCTGCCTCGGTTGCAATTTTCAGCTCTCTCCTCCCTTAGTGAGCTTAGGGTTGCTTTCATCAGGTCAATAGCTTTTTCCAGGATCCGCTCCTCCTCATTGGCATGTAGGGAGCTCTCCATCTCTTGCCTCCATTCCGGTTGGTGGTCGCTCCGTCTCAGGGTCACTTCTCCCAAAGCCTTTTCCCACTCACTTTTCCTTCCAATGCCCATCGACCACTGGGGTTTTCGGTCGTGCTGCTCCACTGCTTCTTCCCCGGGGAAATATGGCTGCTTCAGCTTCCCATCGTCTCTGAGATTCCATTCGGGGAGAAGACTCCCTCTCCGTGGGGCTTCCCTCCTCTCTTGCTTCGTCGCCAGACATAGTATTTATTGCAAAGTCCCCCGGTAAGGTTTCTCCCTTCCAGATTGACTTTCAGTGCAAGTTCTGTCTACTGTCAGGACCCACCCCAATCCACGTCTTAGGAAAACAAAAACTCTTGGAGTCAGTTCTAGTCCAAAAGGAATTTTTACTAGGATATGCTTGGTTGTGGAAATACAAGACAGGACTTGGTATTGTTTTACAAATTGAAACTTTATAAAGAGTTCCCGGTTCAACCCCCCTTCCCTCAACCTCATTTGGTCAGCCCCCCCCTCATTTTACTTCGTGTCATCCCTTTCGTGGGAAAAAGGAACTTCGAATCTTTATGGTTATTGCCTTCTTCCTCTACAGATTCAAATGGAGACACAGGCCAGATGCCTTCTTCTCTAACCCTCCCTTTTGTTTCCCCAGTTCAAAAGGTTTCCCTTGGTCTTTGAAATAACCTAAGGCAGGCTGAATCCACATGCGCTCCTCCTTCCTCAGGAGATGGCAGAATCCATGGGGTTGGATAATGTTTTAAACATACATTTATGAATGTGATATATATGGATTCTGACACTTGCTTTGTGCACCCTGTGTTTGTGGGAGCATCCTGCAATAGACACTTTGGAAAAAAATAAACCTATTTCTATAAAAGTAAAATACACGGGGTGAAGCAGGGTACATGTGTGTGGTGTGGCTAAGGATTGCTGGCAGCTGTTCTTTTGGAGACCCTTTTCCTGTGCTGCTGACAACACAGACATCAAAAGTCAGTTTCAGAATGTATGGTTGATGTAGGATCACCTGCAAGTTAAAAATCTATTCTCTGTAGCAAAAAAAGGTCACATAGAATCTGTTCAAACTACAGAATTGCAACCTGGCTTTCTAATTTTGTTAGATGTTTTTGGTTTATCAAGTCTTGTGACACATTCTTGAAGAAGTCTTGTGGTACTAGCCTAACCAAGTCTTTATTTTTAGGTCAGTTACAAAAAAGCACAAATGTCCTTTGTTTCAATTTTTTTCTTTACAAAATAAATTTGTATGAAAAGTTTTACAAACAACAAAGACAAATTAAAAAGGAAGGAAGGAAGGAAGGGCAACTATGGAAAGAAAGAATAAAAGGAAATCGAAAGAATTTTATGCAGCAAATATAGATACAATTGCAAAATTGTCTCTTACCCTATGATTAAAAAACAGCTCACTTTTTTCTGTTATTGAGATATTTTTTAATAGTGAAAATATTTTTTCCCATTTCATGCAAAAAATTTAAATGGGCAGTAGTCTCCAATAAGCCATAAATGTAGATATTCACTTCATTTTTGTGCTTCATTTTGTTATTTTCTGCACATTACACTCTAAAACACCCCATTCCTATATTTCCCTTACATTTTTAAATAAATGTCAAGTTAATACAGATTATGCAATTTATATATGATATCTAACATTTTTATAACTTTGTCTTATCATGATGGTTTCTTGAGCTATAAAAACTAGATACTCATGAATCCCAAATGCAAACCACACATCTTAAAACCAATACAGTGGGAACAGTTCCTAGTCTTTCTAAAGCAAATGTACATACATCATAGCCCTTGTAAAAAAAACCTAGCAACTTTTTTTTTAAAAAATGAATTTTCTATTTATTATTTTACATCATTATTTAAGAAACGCCATGAAAGCTGCAATTTTCTCATTTTTTTCTTTTAGAAATGTGTTTTTACTTACCAACAATTAAGTTTTTATTTGTAAAAACAACATACAGAACACACATCAGTTCAAGTGGTATCATAAATTCTGCAGCACAAAGATTTTGATGGTGGCCTTTATTTCATCAAATTATGACGATAAAGGGTAGTGTCACCAATAAAACAAAAGCAAATGATTGCGAACAAGCAATCTGATTGAATTTCTTGCAGTATGCCATACAGTAGAAACCAGTGAAGTTAAAGTAACAGAAAGCAATAGAAAATTTCAACCTAGTGCAACATATTTCTAATATGGAAGAAGCATGAATGCACCTGATGTAAATGTTTTCCACATTACAGTCGAAAGATATTTGTTTCATTGTCAGTGAGATCTCCACATGATTATTTGCTTGGAGAAAAAGAAAAATATCAAAGAAGGAGTAAACACAACCTGGCACCAGAGGGTAGTCCCTGCTATTGACAAGGACTGAGTTCCTACCTCGCAACCTCAGATGATGAAATAATGGATAATTAAACCGTAAAGAAACTTCATACTTTATACATGTGGAAAAGTCTGCTATTCTGCACATCTGTAAAACAATTCCAAGAGTGTAATATATAAAAAATCTTTGTCCCAAATACCAAGTTCTGCTCTCTATTAATCACCTGAAAGTGGAGATTGTGAGAGTCACCAGGATTTAGTTTCCTGTAAAACATATAATAGAGCCTCCACTTTCCTCAATCAGTTTACTATTTAAACAGCAACTGGCTTCAATCACTTCCCTGGCTGTTTTTCTACCTGCTTATCCAACAATCTTAGTAGCTCGATAAGCTGGTGGAAAGAACACAAATGAGCAGTCAGATGAGGAGACCCAAATTCATTAGTAGCCTCATATTACAATGAACAAGGACATACATTCAATTTTGCAGCTACTAAGATTGTTGCACAAGCAGGTACAAAAACAGCCAGGGAAGTGGTTGAAGGCTGGGAAATGGGACCCTCATCAGTCAACAGGAGTGATGATTTAGCACCAGCTTAGGACACAAGAGCTTGACAGCACAAGGAAACAACAGACAAGAACTTAATAGCCAGCCATCAACACCCTAATCAACAACTAAAAAGCCACACACAACTAGGCATCATATAAATACCATATACAAAGTAGCCTAAAGTACACACACTCTGTTAGAGAGAAGTTCCCTGAGAATGGGTTCCAGTACAAGTCCAAAAGCTCGGAAGACTAAAGCTCTGGTCCTGGTGACTGACCAGATTGGATCCTGAAACAATAAGGTATTTGAAGATGGAGCAAATATATATTTTAATACGCACTGGTGATAAGCCTTGCCCAAGATGATACCTTTCAGGTGTGTTGAATTGATGCCTTGGTGATCAACTAGCACAGAAATTGGCTTGTTGCATCTTGTAGTCTTGTCATCAAAGGTATCCATGGGACACTACATTGAGTCAAATTATACATAACTTAGCTGAATAGCATATCACATTATAGGAATACTTGTTTCAAAAATACTTCCAAATAATGTAGGAACCTCCCCTCTTGTAGGCAATTTGTCTAGATCAATGAAGATCTGCATGTTTAAATATTTAATTTGCATCATCATGCAAGTATGTGTAGGTCTATACATATGTTGTATATAGTATGTTTAAATGTGTGTTATGTATGTGTACACTTTGAGAGCAACTAAATTTCATTTTTAAAGTGTGCCATTGTGCCCACAGTAAAAAAATGACAATTAAGATTATCTGTCTGTCTGTCTGTCTGTCTGTCTGTCTGTCTGTCTGTCTGTCTGTCTGTCTGTCTGTCTATCTATCTATCTATCTATCTATCTATCTATCTATCTATCTATCTATCTATCTATCTAGTTTTGGCAACAGCCCGGATATGCCTAATGATAAGGAAGCATTCATTAGTTGTAGGGCAAGAGTTAGGAATTCTTAGACCCACTTCAATTAAGGCATTTGGTTTCCCATTGGTTTCAATGGGTAAGGGCATACACTGTATGTAGGCTGAAATGCAGTAGGAAAATGGCAACGTTCCCAGGAGAAAAATGTTAGATGTAAGTTTATTAAGGTGCTGATTCCTAGGAAAAAGAAGAACGTTGTCAGATCTGATCAGTAAATCTGTCTGGAAATACTGATAAACTTCAGAAGCTTCTCACTCACCTGAAGAAGATGGGGCTATATGAAGAGGAAAACTGATTTCCTTCTGAACTATACTAATCCCTATAAACTTAGAGCCTGCAGGGCTTTTTTTCCTCATAGAACGCTCAGAACTGAGTTCCAGCACCTTTTTTGGATGGAACCTTGTAGGGTAGGCAAGGTGGGTTGTATGACATGTGTGAGTTCTGCCACCTTTTTCTTTTACAAAAAAAGCACTGAGGTCATCTTGCCTTCTACCCTTGTATGTTTCAGCTTCTCCTACTGATTACTTTAGCTATAGGCCTAGTCCTGCTTTTCAAACAACTTGCTGACCTCATGCATGTTTTCAAGGCTCTGCCCACAGTCTGTCTCTAGCAAATAGCCTTTTGAGACTGTCGTTTAATGAAACACAATACAGCTATTACAGTAGAGTGATTTTATTATATTTACGTCCTGTCTTTAAGTACATATACAGTTGTACATCATTATTGTATTCTAATAACAAGTACAGCTAAGGGATAAAAAAAAATAGTAGCGTAGGTTTTCTTGCAAGCTGGATGATTGTGGATTTGAATCTGGGCCTTCCATTAGATTATGTTGGCTGTTCATATGGAATTTATAATAGTGATTGATTATTACAAATGATCCTATATTTAGTGAGGCAGTGATGCTATTGACACAGCATCATTAAAACAGGTTGAATATTTGATTATGTGCCAAGGTGTCTGGAGCAATTGGGTAGGAAGTGAGAATATTATTGCTATTCTTATTCTTATTATTGCATTGCCAATATTAGCATTGTTATTGCCATGATAATTACTTAATCCTATTATTTGTTCTTACTTTCACCATTGACTATACTGCTAGGCCAGTAGAGTGTTCCTGCCAAGTATGCTAATGGCATCCATATTCTCAGAGGTCAAGGAGGAGGCTCTTGCTGGCTTTTTATTTTCCACTGCAGCAAAGTGAAAGAAAGCAGTCCCTGCAAACTGCTTTACTATCTTTCTACACCCAATGGTCAGCTTCCCCTTAAAATCATTATTTTTTCTCAAACAAAATCACCTAGCTTCTTCAGTGAAAATAGAAGGTGGTTGATTGGCCTTAATTTTAATGCAGGCTACTATCTTTATCTTTTTCTTTCTCTTGTGTTTGTGTGTGTGTGCGGGTGTGTGTGTGTGTGCGCGTGTGTGTGTGTGTGTGCAGGATGCCACTGAGTTTCCTGTCTGAATGCTAGTTTTGAAGCAGCTCATTGTATGGATCTGCCATTCAGATATGCCATATTGCCAGACAGCCAAGATGGGTCCTAGTGAAATGTGAATGTACAGTATAGGCCTATTTGCAACGTCTCAGATCCCATGATGTAGACCAGTTGACACAAGAACATCTGAGTTATTCTGCTTTTATTCTTTTAATATCAGTTGCCACTGCCAAAGAAATGTGGAATAATGCAGTGTAAAGCAATGTAACAAAAAGTCCGTATGAATCAGGCTGAACTGACCACATAACACCCCCTGCAAAATATAACCACGAATATCAGCCATCTAGAGAAGATTATGGGGTAGACAATTCAAGATGATCGTGTCTAAACCACTTCATCACCAGCTTGGTTTTTTCCCCTTCAAATGGCGAGAAAGCATTTGCTTTTATTTCAGAGTGCTACCACTCTAAATACCTTGATATATAATGAATGTCTATATTTTGAAGTTTATTCAGAATCTATGACCCAGAGACCACTTGGAGGGGAAAAAAATGCAATGGTCTCACATTGGATTAGACCATGGATTGAACTGGGTACAGTTGAAGGATTGTAGTTTCCAACTTAACTCCCAGCTTACAATAGTGATGGGGAAGTGATGCTGATTTAAATTGTTGGCAGCTGGAATATAACAAAATCAGGAGAGACAATGTTATTATAATAATAATAATAAGTTGGAAGGGACCTTGGAGGTCATCTAGTCCAACCCCCTGCTCAGGCAGGAAACCCTATACCATTTCAGGCAAATGGCTGTCCCGTCTCTTCTTAAAAACTTCCAGTGTTGGAGCATTCACCACTTCTGGAGGCAGGTTGTTCCACTGGTTAATTGTTCTAACTGTCAGGAAGTTTCTTCTTAGTTCTAGGTTGCTTCTCTCCTTGACAAGTTTCCATCCGTTGCTTCTTGTCCTGCTTTCAGGTGCTTTGGAGAATAGCTTGACTCCCTCTTCTTTGTGGCAGCCCCTGAGATATTGGAACACTGCTATCATGTCACCCCTCACCCTTCTCTTTGTTAAACTACACATACCCAATTCCAGCAACCGTTCCCTATACGTTTTAGCCTCCAGTCCGCCATTCCCTCAGGAAAAGAAAAGAGGTGAATTAATTGCTTGGGGGAAAATAGAGAAAATTACAAGATTAATTTGGAGGAAATACACAAATATAACTTTGAAATTTGGGGACTAAAAGTGCTTTTGAGATTTTCATTTATTTTTAAAAAAGAGACTTAAAAAGCTTGTAATATACATATGGACGTAAAAAGCTGGAAAACGGCATCAACAACATCTAGTGGAGAACTACGGCACTACAATTTATTATGCTTAAAGGAAATTTGGCCGGAAGCCCAGACTCAGATAAGACTCTTGTTTTCAGAAACTTTCACTTTTGAAGACAGCAGCTGGGGAAAGGGGGGAAAAACCCCCTCTTGGGCTGCTTATCTGTGTGGCAGATACAATAAACTATTTTGAAACTGACCTGCCTGGATTATGAACATAAATACTAACTGATGTTTAGAGCTGTGTCATGGAGCTATTTCCTTATGGAAGAAACATGCATTATTGATTGAGATGATGGAATACTTTAGACTGTAAACCTTTGATTGATGAACAATTTTTAATTGCTCTTCTCTCTCTGGACAGAAAGGATGTGTTTTTCATTGGACAGAAAAATTTGAAAAATTAAAACTTTACTTATATTTGCTGAGGGGAGATTTAAGGAGGGACTGATAGGCTGGCTGGATAATTAGGAGTTCAAATGACAATTGACTGAAACTTTTTAAATCCCTAAATAGATTGGACTATAAAGACTACATACAAAAACAAAATGGATGTTCCATACTTAGCTTCAAATGGTAAAAAACCATCCTTAACACCTGTCCCCAAAGTCCCCAGCTTGATATACCAACAAGAAAATGTTGATGAATTTCAGAAAGAAATTCTATGTTAAAATCAATACAAGAGACAACTGCCTTAGCTCATGATGAGACTAAAAATAACACAAAGGAGATAAAAAACCAATTCTTTAATCTAAATCTACAAACTCAGAAAATGACTACAAAGAAAGAACTAGCAACCCAGAAAATAGAAGGAAAATCAGAGGAAGCAGATCCAAAGATGGAGGACCTAAAGAAAGGAACTAACAGACAGACTCAGACAAACAAAGATTAGAAGATGTAGTGATAATATCAGAAATGGAAAAAATATCTTACCTGTCAAGATCTCAGAATGCATTTAAGGATAAGAAAGAAGCGCTGATTGAATGGAAGATAGGAGAGAATTGTGGAAAATTGGAGGAGGGAGGCTGTTTAATGAATTTCAATGGGCTGAGCGCCCTTCCAAAAATACTTAATCAAATTGTCTTTCTTATTCCAAACAATATGGACAAAAATGAGGAAGAATTACTTGATGATTCAAATGCATTTACTTGGAAAGTTAGTTGGCAAAGAAAGAAAGCTAGAGTAGGTGAAAAAAAATAGAAGTTTTGACCCATTAGATGGGATATTATACTATTAATCAGATGTTTGAATATGGCTGAGAATAGATAATTGATAGAAATAGAAGTATTATTATAACTAGAAAGGTAGGATTTATAACTAGAATATTATATTTTGGTATGTGAAGGGAAATATGAAAATGCTAAGAGGATTTGAATAAGGGAAGCTTTTGGTTACCCAAATATAACCTACTATGAAAAATTATAAGCGATAGAGACATTTTGAACAATGACAGGAAATTTTAAAAAGTATAAAGCGGGAAAAACAGGATATTAATTGAACAAATGGATATTAACTGCAAATGAATTAAGATATTTTTTGGTTAGAAAAGATATTTTAAACCGACATTATTGATATTATTAGGAAAATGTAATGAAGATGTTGATATTCAATTGTATATGTATTAACAACAATAAGAATTGTATTTGCCTAATGTGGGAAAATGTGTACTACCGGAAGAAGAGAGGAAGCATTGGATGGTGTAATATTGGGCCTAGATTGAAGAAGTTAACATGTATCACTGAATTTCTAATGGAGCCAGGACAACACGTTGTTTATTAAGTACTTATGATTGTAAAACTAGAAAATTAATAAAATATTTATAGAAAAAAAAATGAGTTTGAGCGGGGAGTCCTATCAGTTGAAAAACCAACCAGCAGCACAATCTTTTCAGGTAAGTTTGATAAATGCAGGTAGTATTAAGACAGTAGCGTAGGAGATCAAGTGATGAAGTTGGATGCAGTGCCCAAATGTTCCTAACCAGAGTGATCAAAGCATCTTGGTGATGGATTCCTAAATTCTGGAGCTCCTGAAATACCAGCAGTCTGTGTGGCATTTGCAGAATAGAAAATGCAAATGTGTTGCCTAGCTCCACTGACAAGTAAATGCAGTGCCAGATTGAAGTACGGTAACTCAGCATGGCTCTGGCAAAATTCCTTATACTCTTGTAGAGGAGAGGACCATCCTGTAAAGGCAAATATAAATAGATGAGTAGGGCTTTTTGAAAAGCAATCCCAAGGCAAGGCTGCCAATGATGAGTTGTGAGCCTTCCATTCTGTCTGCACACATCTCTATATAGGTTTGCAGGAGATGGGTAGTCTTGAAATGCAAAATATAAACAAACAAACAAACAAATGATATATATTTCATCTACAGGTGACATCAATCTTAGTGATTTCAATGTAACTTCAGCATTTACATGGGACTGGAAAGAAAATGGAAAGGAAATGAGTTGGGCACAGAGCTTGGGTTTCTCTGAAGACGATTAGGTAAACACAATTATAGTAGCAGGAATATCAAGGAGCTCATTTGGAAACTAGCAGCAAGTTAATGCTGGAAAGTAATCAGTGAATATTAATGCGATTGTATCTCAAAGCATACCTAAGGCTGATTCCTATATATTAAACTTCATGAACTCTATTGGATGATTATTAATGTGCATAGGATTGGCTCAAAAATTGCCCTTGTTCAGATTTATGCTGTGGACTCAACATTGGTAAAGAGAAGAAAAGACTTGTGCTTGTGTCTCCTCTCCATTGTAGAAAGAGGAACTTGAGGGGAACAAGCCCATCAGAAGGAGTAGAAGTTTTAGTTGGGAGAGAGGGGCAGGGCTGATTTTTAGGGGCACTTGATACATTCTGTGGACATTCTTCAAAATGTCTCTGAAGAATATCCAAGCAATTCATACACTTCTCACCATGGCATCAACCCTAACATTGTCTTGATTACATTGGAAGAAGACAAGCAAAGTTGTAACCTGAGGAAGGAGGACATGGTACTGTTGTCTTGGCTTTTGCTGCATCGCAATGGGAAACAATCCTGGCATTAAAAAAATACACAGAGAAGAAAGGTCTTAAGAACAATCAGCAACGCTTTAGCATTAGGTGAAATGTGATGGGAATGAATGCTCTGTGAACATGTATGCAAAAGTGTGGGTGTATTTGTGTGAATGGGGATGGGGAGCTCCTTATAGGTTACTTTTTTTACAGTATGTGTATCCTGCCTGATCTTGGTATACTCTGGGCAGACTATGAGATCAACAACAAAAACATAAAAGTCAATAAAAATAAATTTATCTCTTGTTCTTTATTTTTTGCCCACTAGTTACTTTGTGAACCAATTGATTGCACTTATTTCGGCTGCCTCACATTTTTCCCCTCTGCCAAATGGATTAGGGTTAAGGTTATAGATCAATGGTTGACAGTTACCTCTGCAAATTTATTTACCCATGCCCTAATCACCAATCTATTATGTTTTTATGCCTGCAGTGGGCAAAAACTTTTTTGGACACGAGTTTTTTAGCACTAGCAGCAGGCAAGAAAAGAACAAGAGCCACACATTTTAAAAATATTATTAATAATCACCATGGAGGTTATGTGTGCAAGTTCCGGCCACACACGGACTTAGCAGTCCTACATAAACCTAAATAGAAATAAATCCTCACTGAACTCTGTGGAATTACTTCCAGGAAAGTATGCACAGAATTGCATTACAGGTCTGTTTTGTTCAAAATTTCCTATTAGGGACATATGATTTTATTTATTTAATTTGATTTATATGGCAGCCTCTCATGCCACTACAACTCAGGGTGGTGAATGGTTTTTCTAAAAAAAAACACCCTATAATATAACACTTTAAAATATACAGTATGAACTTATAATTATACACAAAAATGGCATTGGAGAGTAAAAAGCAATACAGTATAATAAAATTTTAACCTGCCTGGGCTTCACTAACTTCATGATGCCCATGACTGAGAAACATTCATGTTTCCAATGCCTTTGGATGGCTAACAATGTCAGGTCAGGGTTTGCTATGCTAAAATGTTAATCCAGAGAATTAACAGATCTCTTTAAATCCATTTTATAATCTGGAGCTTTTTTGTTTATCAAGTTATCACAGCCTACAGGTATGTAATATCTTCTGCAGTTATATTGCGGGTGAACGCATATTTCCTCAGAAGTAAGTCTCTTTTCAGGCAGGTGTAATTTTCAGCTAAGTATGCATAGAACTGGACTTTTTTCTATTTCTGTTTTGTTTTGATGCCTCGATTCATTTCACTGACTGATACCCACTGCTTTAATTAAAGGCGGCAACAGAAGCTACAAGGAAGGACTAATTACCTCTTCCTCTCACTAAAATGTCAGATTCTGTGTCACCCACACAAAGCCAACTTCAAGCTTGTACCCCAGACCAATAAGATGACTGGGCTACCTTAATTGCAGACCACTGAAAACACCACCACACAGTAATAAGGAAATCACTGGCATCCATTTCAAAGAATTCAAAGAATTATCTGTGGCTGGGTGTCCCCTTAGCCTGATGCATTATTGCAAAGCTCCTGCTTCTAACAAACAGCTGTCACCACTTGTAGATTAGTCTAGGCCCCTCCCTTGCAAATTGTACCGTCTTGATGCCCTTTCTTTCTGTCCAATTATAAAGCGGCACTAGGTTTTCTCATCAGCCCTCTCCATGTCTTCAAATGGCTTTTCAGTGTCAGACCTATCAGGAAATTAACTCATCATGCAGTGACAGCTGCTAATTTTTTCCCTTACATGTCAGATAGATCGCCTGCTGAAGCTAATAATGAATCACCAATCTCTGATTAGAAGGTGCTTCCGAAACATATAACTGCCACTGGAGCTAATTTTTTTCTTCATATAAAATGATATCACCCTAGAGGAGCAGAAAACGAATTGTTCTGTTCAACAAGATGGAACAGAGGTAAGTTGTTTAAAGTGAGCCGTGTGCAATTGGAAATTATGAGCTAATATTGTAGAGTATAAGAAGGGGTGAAAATGCCACTTTATTTTTTTCATCTTACCAAATGGATTACTCTTTCCTCTTACATAATCTATTCACTAGAACTAACTCTGTTTTAGTGCTCAGGATATGCTTTTGTCCTCTGGTTCTGTGTTGTATTTTTCTCTGAAAAAATACGAAGTAGAGAACACGGAGGAAAGAGTTGATGTTGTTGGGGTCTCTCTCTTGTGTTTCCCCTCGCTAACTTGCCAGTGGCTTAGGCTGCCAGCTGATGGTCCCCAATGTTCTTCAAAGCAGGACAGTTCAGATAGGTTTGGCCAGCCTGAGGCAGGAAAGCTCATCGTGAAGAACATCTTGAGCCAACTGTGTCTGCAAACATAACAAATCTCTCTCTTGAGGAAACTTTCTATCAATCTGGATGTTTTGAAGGCAACATTTATACATGACAACAGTGCTCACAGCACTGTTCACAATTCCCCATGTGCATATTTCTTGGTATGTTGGCTTTTTGTGCCAGTTCAACTAAGTTGCATGGTGAACTGTTGCTGATAAGAGACAGAATATCATTTAGCTTGGAGCTTTTGTTTTGGTTAACATTTTATATCTATGAATTAACTTTCAAGAGACATTTCTTGAAAACATGGCAGAAAACATTGTGCTGGAAGCTAAAAATGTTATGCGGAATGACTGCAGATACTTGACAGGCCTTCCTGTTTTTTTTCCTGTCTATTAGGGAAAAAGGATGCTAGTCATTTAAGTCAACCTAGGGATTACATTTATTGAGACTGGCTGACTATGATGAGCAAAAATCCCACTGTATGTACATAGTTAACTATTTAATAAATAGGCAATGTGGGGTATTCTAGTTAGTTTGGACTATCATAATCAATAATTACTGGACACATTGGCTAGAGCTGATGGAACTTGCAGTCCAGAATACAACTACCCTATAATTCATTACCTCACTTTTTCTAAAATTGCTTATTGCCATTTGATGTAGGCCCTGGTGATAGCTCAGAGAAAGTCAAGGTATACACTAATATACAGAATAAACATGACTATTTCTCTAAACAAGTGTTTCACTTACTTCACACCATAGTACAACTGAGGTGAAATGCATATTGAGAAAGATGTGCTTTAAAATAAGTTTCAATTTTACATCCATAATTTTATCATAGATGTAATTGCATTAGGATCAGTGGTGGGATTCAGCTGGTTCGCACCACTTCGGCAGAACTGGTAGCTATTTTTTTGTTGTCCAGGCCCAGAATGGACTTCTGGAAGTGGCATCCACACAGAGAACCGGTTGTTCACATATTTGAATCCCACGACTGATTAGGATTATAGGAAACTGCATTTCAATTCATTTTCTGAATTATTGAATGACATGCTGGATACATCTACATTCCAGGGAAAAAAATCAATAAAATCATATCGAGAATGGGACTTTAGGAGTTTCATGTTACATATAGAATTTGATGCCTGGAAGTAGTAGCTACATAGCATAGTCTGAGGAGCATGAGCCACTCTGCTTATCAAATAGTCCAGAATCCCAGATTTCAAATAAATCCAGATCTCTCTTCCTGCCATACTGAAGACAAACTGATGCATTTCTGCCCCTCAGATGAAGCACAGCGGAAGGATATGTCTTTCACAGCCAGGTTCAGATGCAGCTTTCCAAAGGTCTTGATTGGCAGATGTATTTGCTGCTGTTCATGATACTCCAAAAGAGAATTACAAGGAAAGACATAACTAAGGCATGAAGCTTAGTAATGTATCAAAGTATAAGCATGAGATCAAATATTTTGTTTGAAAGTAAAAAAGCCCAGGTTGATGGTTTATGAACTATCCTGGTGTCCAAACCTGGTGTCCTTCATAAATATATTTGCTGGAGAATTTTTCTCTTAACAAATCCAGAAAGTTTTCACTGGATGATGTTAAAATAATGAGAATCTAATTCCTGAGACTTGTATATTGAATAGAGAAGTGTTGGCTGAAGAAAAGATCTTTCTAAATTGGTGATAGTGAATGGACTAAACTGAAAAACAAAAGGTAGAAGCATGTAATCTGGGTTTCTGGAGAATCTTTCTCAGCACTTCCAAGCCAATGAACACTTCTACATTTATTTATTTTTTTGTTTATGCAAAGGTCTGCTCTTTTCATTGTGCATACAATGTGATTGCTGGTTTGACACTGCAGGCTACACTGGTTTCATGAAGGATTAAATGCCACCTGAGACATATTTATCCTAAATAAATCACAAATGGTAAACTGCAGCATGTCAGTGTCAACACCCTGTATTGCAGCGGAAAGGTTAGCCATACAGGACTGAGCATAGCTAAAAATTAGCATCCAAGCCATAAGACCAGAGGGCTCCAGTTAACAGGCAAAATGATCAAGAAGAAATCTTTTCAATGAAAAACATTTCTTTTGAGTACCTACGAGAATCTTGCAGAAGGCCATCATTTTGTAAAGGTCACTTTTATCCTGATAACAAACGGGAGTTGATCCTGTCATTGTTGGCTGAAGACAGTATTTAATAAGTAGTGAGCGGCCTGTCACTTTTAAGAAGAATGAGCAAGTTAAACTTGGCTAATTATGACTTTCAGTCTCTTTCTCTCTCTCTCTCTCTCTCTCTTTTGAAATTTTATTCTCCCTCTTTATTTGGGGGGGATGATCTGACACATCCAACCTGGAAAATAAAAACAACAATACATTTGCCACTCTGACAAGCACATGCCCCTTTACAGCTAATTTTAGAAGAGACAATTGTGCTCTGACTTTTTGATAATCGGATGTATCGTTTATGCGTCTTCTGCCCGATACTTCTGAATCATAAAAATTAGATAATTAAGATATTAAATTAAAGTAATCTAGTTACTTCGTCTCTCCTGGCCTGAAAGTCACGAGTCCGAATGGGAACAGAGTAAGTTTTTCTTCCCCTGCTCTTTTCTCAAATCAGACTGGAAGAGTAATCATGATGCCTAGCAGGAGTTCTGTAAATCTATGACACTTTTCTGGCTTGCTTCTAAATGTAAAACTAAGGCTGTCTTCAGGCACTCAACAGCCCCACATACATAGCTGGTGGGCCACAAATTTGCAGGCCTGTAATAAAGTCTATTTAATGCCAGCTTTGTGTATTGATCAACAGTGCATGTCTGTAAGAACTCTCAATGGGATCTGTTTCCAGGTAAGCTTAACATTAAAAATGAGAATACACCTTTTAATGCTGTTTTTTTTATTGTAAAGAACCAATTGTTCCCCTATATATGATAGTTACATCTCTTAAGGAAAAACAAGTTTTTATAGCAGAAAAATAATTGCTTTTAGCAGGAACTTACTTTAAACAATCAGAACTTATCCACAACTAAATCAATATTTGATCCAAGAAGAAATAGATCAAATTCAACTTTTTCCACTTAAGATTAATGGCAGAATTTAACATGGAAAGGGTCATCAAATATTTGCAAAGCCCATTCATAAAACAAACTGCAAAATGGTACATATTTGAATGATACCTTAAAAAAAAGAAGAAAGAAATCCCTGCAATGATTACGTAACGGGTATTAGTGAGTTTCTTTTGCTAATACCTCCACAAGGATTGATTTTAGAGAGGTCTCATGATATTTAGTGGGGGTTCAATCACAATAAAATGTATTTTGAAAAAAAGGCATTTTGAACCACACCATAAATTTATTTCATTGTGAATACTGCATTTGAGTAGAAATAACTGGGACGTATTTAAACAGGTTTGGAATGTAAAATTATTGCATACATAGAATGCCTTAATCTATAAATTGTTGATGTCTGTGTCAATTAGGTGATATAAATACCTGCATATTTAATTTGTTCGCCCTGCAGAAAGTCAGATAAGTCAAATTATATCATTAATCACAAGAAAGATAAAACTATCAGAATGTCAAAATATAATGAAGAGGTGATAAGCAAAATAACCCAAATTATCTAATGAAGATAATTAAATTAATATCTTGGTAGTTGCATCTGTGTATGTTCTGATTTTATATTGTAAATTTTTCAGTATCTATAACCAGTAAACAGTCTGATCAATGCTCATGCAAAAACAAGGAAAATTCCCTTTTTATGTAACATTCCCAAGATGGTGATGCTAACACCATATAAATGCATTGAACAGCAAATACCATGTAGAAATGCTTTATAAGTTAACAATAAAACATAATATATCTGATGTTTCTTTCCTTTTTTTGAAATTATTAGGTAGAGTACTTTAGTATCTTTTATAGTTCACTGTTATCTCTTTGGCCCTGGATAATAGCTGTTTGTGAACCATCTTCTGTGTAAATGAGCATGCTACTTAGTTGTTCAACACTTTCGTCACAAGAATTTTGATTAGAATTTATAACTGTGCCAGCCTGCAAAAGTTCTTGAGTTTCTTCTTTCTCTATCACAGTATGTGAATATATTCTAGAGTCATTCTCAATTTCCTGTGGTAATTGTGTTACTATGTAATGAGTTGCCCCACTGGCGAAGTTATTGTTAGACTCCTGAACCATCGCTTGAGCAATCTCCTCTGTGACAATGATCTGTGAAATTCCTCCATCTGCTTCAACCAAATCCATGTGTTGACTTTGGATGCTCAGAGTATGGCTGTCAGTCTCTTGCATTATTATTTGAGATCCTTCTCTAGCTACCATATGCACAGTTCCTTCCTCGTTCAAAATAACCTGAGTGACACCTTCTTTCATCAGCTGATCAGCTGCAGCTGTATCACATACAGCAAACTGGAGGACTCCTTCAACCATTTTCTTGAAGGCGACTTGAGCATTTTCCTGAGATGAAATTATGGTAGATGGATGCACAACTTGTGTTACTACCTCCATGGACTGTTCTTCTTCAATTTCCTGAACACCATGGAATATTTGTGTTTCCTGTGTTATGTCATCAATAGAAACGGTGTCTACTTCTGGATTTGACACTTGCAATGCTTCTTTGTGACAAAGCTGTGCCCTATCCAAGAGTTCTGCTTTGTTTTCCACCTCACCAAGTTCTGTTACAGCACAAAGCAAAGCGTCTAATGCTGAGGCAGACTCAGGCGGGTGTACCCTTGATGTATCCAGAGATTCTTGTCTCACTATCTGTTGCACCACTGCATTATTTGGGGCTGAAGCCATCCCTAAGGAAACGGCATCTTCAATAGGAGTTCCTCCTACAGAGCCTTCAACGACAACAAGTTGTGTTTTCCCATCTGACAACTGTTCATTAAGTATTTGTTCTGGAAGTATAGTGCTTACATGAGAGCCATTTTGATTTGTAGCTATCAGTTGTCCATCTTCGGTTATATGTACAACCCTTGCCACTTGGCCAGCCATTGCCAAAGTCTGAAGGGTAGCTGCTGCTGTTTCCTCCATTGAGGCATCAATCGTGAAATCACTATCATATCCCTGAATAATGATCACCTGTTGCACTTGTTCATTGGGTTGTGGATGTCTCCTCATACCATGAAGCATCTTATCACTGACTGGAGAAATTTCATCTAGAGCTGATGTAATAAAAGGGCTGGTGGTTTCAACAAATGTAGCTCCTTGACCCTTCAGTCGACATTCATAAGACTTAGAAACTATACCTAAGAAAAGAAAGAAATAATATTTTTTTAAAAAAATGTCAAAAAATAGTTGCACAAAATACAGGTATGAACAATATAAAAATCACAAATGATATGTGGATGCTATTATCCTTTCAAGTGCAAGTTAACCACTGTGATAAATTCTCTATTAACAGTAGTGAAGGGAATACTCATATATGCAAGATGGTTCATGTTCAGAGGAACTTAAAAATCCTATTTCTTTCCAGCCGTGACTAGATGTATTTATATATTTTCATTAAACGTTCCACAAACAAATTTGTAAACCCTTTGGAATTTTTGATATTTCTGCACAAATATAACTTAAAATGTAGTCTATTTTTGACACATGCAATTGGATGAAGATAACTCAATTAAACAAATTAGTCAAAAACATTGTATTTGTTGATTTATTTATTGAAGGAAATGATCCAAGGCTATAACTGTAGGAATTACAATTGTAAGATTTGTGAAGGTTATATTTTGTCTTAAAGCTGAAGATGAAATTATCTACACTGGGATACTAGATTGCATATGTTTTATATATTTGCTTATTGTTTTGTTGTTTTTCTGGTTTTTTTTAAATATTTTATTATCTTTCTTAGGTGTAAGGCTGAAATTGTCAGTCCTAGAAGCAAAGAACCTGAGACCAGATATGATGCAGGTGTCCGCCATATCTAAAACCAAGATACAAGCAGCCAGACACTAGAAAAGGGTGGTTTAACAAATAAATCATGGATTATTATGTACAATAGGCCAGATTACCTGATTCAGTAGTATGAAATCTTCATTATCATCACTCAGTTTTCTGCAATACAAGCAACAGATCTATCCAAGTCTTATCCTTTTGAATGTTCCACTCCTACCTCTTAAATTCTGGTTTACTTTCTGCAGAGATATTTATTGCTATTGCCTTGGGTGAAAGTCTAATAGGAATCATTGTAGGGAATTTCCGTTGGCCAGATTTGAAATATAATTAATTAATACCAATATGATTACCATATTGTGAATTCCCCAAATGTGTTCCGAAGATGTGGGGAAAACATGGAATTTCTTCTGTGCTTAAATTCTGTTTTTTTAACCAACATGTTTCTGAGATTTCTAAGCTGGAAACATTGCAGGATAAATGCTGCTGATGAATTAATGAATGGCTGAACCATGGGGTCAGAAGTTCAGGATAGAAGTATCAAAAGCAGACACAAAACCTGAAGTATGATAGGTAAGGGGTAGATTTACATTTGCAGTTTCATCTTGATAGACAATCTTTCCCCTAGCACTGAAGATAAATTAATGGGGGGGACGTACAGTTTAATCCTAAGCAATTTATTTATAAGCAATGAATTCAATGAGATTTGAACCTTAATAAAGTTGTAGAGAAGATATCTTAAGTTGTGCAAATCTATACAACAGACACTAAATTTGAATTTCTAATAGTAAAATCAGTCAATTATTTAATCTGCAGTTATCCATTTGGGTCAACAATAGCAGTGATATAATGTAGTCTGTTGTTGTTGTTTTTTTAAAAAAAATTATTCGGCCAAATCAGAATTACCAACAGTAGTTACAAAGGTACATAATGGGCAGCTTATCGCATTGCAAGAAAATCTTAATAGATAGGTGGATTTACACTTTGAAGATGAAATTTAAACAAGAATCATAAACTGTTTAATAAAGGCTGCAGTTACATAGTATAATTAATCTGTAACAGAAAAAAACCCCCAACACATGTACATGTTCTGAGATGTTATTTGGTAGATAGTCACTGATTTCCAGTCCCCTCCTTACCAGCTAATCTTCTTTCAGGTCAACTTATACAGTAGCTGTGGAATATGTCCATAGAGCTGTGGACAGGCTAAATCAGAAAATGGCATGCAGTTTATATAGCAATACCACAAAGGAGACACCATTTGTCTGGAAACAAATCTGTTTACAGTTCAGGGAGAACCCCTCAGGATTGAGCTCCATTCTAGGTTGCATATCACAAACTTGAAAAGCTGGTTTGCTATGATTTACTGTGGATGTACAACATTGTCCCTGAAATGACTGTCACAAACTCAGTAGCATAATACAATAAGAATGAATCTGCTGAATTTAAAATCGAAGAACTTACACAAAGTGGTTATGTAAGATTGCTAAATATTATTAATCAAGAGTATGTGGCAACTATTTCAAATTATTTGCTCCTCTGAGAGCAGCCTGGTTCCAGTACCTAGACATAATAATTTAGCAGAGTACCACAAAATCATATGACCTTGTATTAGTATTAAAAAAAAAAACCTGGTCAGTAAGCAGAGCCTCTGTCACCTTAATGGCACACTCAAAGCAAGCAGCAAATTCAATGTGAATGTAACATGAACCATACATCATCCCTAACATTTCATACATATCTCAGTACTATATTTGATGAAATTACTGACTCACAGACGTATCAGGATTTTAGGTTTAAAAACACTGCATCCATTATCAAAACAAAATTAAATTATACCATCCTAATTTTAGATGGCAAGATGGAAGGGAGCCTTTATGTCATTTAGAAAAAAGGTTTTTTTAAAAAAAAATTAAGTGACTGAAATGTTTGTCCAAGTAAAACTGTATGATTGATTTGGCACCCACTGAGGGATTAAATTTTGGCAAGGAAAAACTGTAGGGAAGAACGAAATGGCTCTTTGTATCATTAACCTTATACTCTTTCTCTATGGAAATCATACTCAAGATTCTCAGCCTGAAAAAAAAAAGAATGGAAGGGAGAACATAACACAAAGGGACAATTAAAAATCAGAACTGATTCATATTTTGCAAGCGAACGATGTAATTAATTTCCACGTGTGTCTTGCTTTCGTTGACAAGATGTAGGATATAATACTTGTAATGATATGGTCTTAAATCAAAACAGAATTCTGCTCCAATATTATCCGTTGGACTAATTCCACAGATAAAGTCTTAAGAGTGAACAGGCATGAGGTGACACTGTCATATTCAGGAGCTGTATCAGAACAGAATAGGAACAGAAGAAGATAAAGAAATATGTTCCCTCCCTTGCCTTCAGAGGTAAATGCTGCATCTGTGATTTTATGCATGTCCAGTCTTTGCTCAGCAATTGAACGGGAAGTCTCCTGGGGGTTGAGTTATCCTGTAAATTCCTTGCAGCACAGATAATTATGCCATTCTGACTGCTTGCTTAATCTATTTGAATCCAGAGGTGAGTCAGGCCACTTCCTGACCATTAAAGTAAACTACATGGGTAAATACTGCTGTCAGTAAAAGGGTGTGATGAAGCTTAACTACACCAACATCTTAACTTCGGCTCAGTGCAACCCAAGCTATTCCATCATAGTTCATAAATGCGATTGCAGGTCCATCTTTTGATTCAGCAATTTAATAACTTCGAGTGCTGTCAGTAGTGCTTTGAAAAATGGATCCTATAAAATGTAACAGCCTCAATCAGATTGTAAAAGATTCACCCACGGAAGATTCTCCCATTTTCAACTATAATGAATTAATGTTGAGCTGTGTAGAAGTTCAAGTGTCAGTTAAACTAATGGGAATCTGTAGTGTAGGCTTAAATTTTAACTGGGCCAAAAATTTATTGGGAACATCAAGTTCAATTTTAGTGATCTTCATGGTAAATGTAATATGTGTAGCTGAATGGATTCCCTTTGTTTTGAGAGGATGAAAGTTAACAGAAAAAAATGTAATTCTAGAGATATGTTTTAAGAATTAGTTATGGCAAAGCATACTTCCCCCCATTTTTCTAGTCATTTTTTTATTAAACATCACTGTATCAAAGAAATCTTATTTTTTAGAAATGCATTTTAAACAAAAACTGGTACAAAGGAATAAAGAATTTTTGTTAATAACAAACGTAAATGTAAAATGCTATACTTGCTGTTGAATGTCATTACAAAGTATAAATGAACAGAATTACATTTTAAATCGATAAAATACAATAATGTAAGATTGCTATCGAGGGATAAAAGATCCTATGGATGTGTTTCATATCTATGGATATCATGATCACAGAATTTGTTGTTTCCCAAATATTCTGTATTTTCAACAGAGCCCTTAATTATTAGTTGGCACGGAGTAATTTTTTAAGAAATGGAAAATCTCAAATATTTTGGGATATTATATCATTATTTGTATACTCTATTCATGCTTATAGGCCACCTTCTCAGCAAAATGGGACAAGATATACTTTATTTAACGTGATTAATGAAGAGTACAAATAAGATTTAGCTCAGCTATGTTTTTGAAACCAAGAACTGAGTATTTTGCTGTTGTATGGCTATATCATTTTTGTTACAGCCCTCATTTCCCTGTCCTCCACCCTCTTAGAATAAATACCTTATTCTTTTGTTAAGCTCACATTTAATTAAAATGTACAGGATTTGTGCAGTGAACTTGAATGAAACAAATAAAACAAGCCCCCCCCCTTCTCTTGAAGGCATACGTTGTGAATGAAAAATGTCATTACAGTCTAAAAAATTTTGCAGTAAACAGGGCCTACAGAGGGAAGTTTCCCCTGTAATGACATCCATAAAATACACAAATGGCACTTTTAGTACCATCCTGAATATGGCATTTTCTGTGCTCTACACACAATCTAAATGGTTTGATCATAGAGCATAATACTCCATTGGGTTTATAGAACAATCAATGTTCCATAAAATGATGTATTTATCCAATAGTAGGCTCAGCAGTTACTGGTGTATGACATTGTAGGACACTGGCTTTGTACTGTTCAGCAGCACACATGCTGGCTGTAAAACTTATCTAACACTACTTCAACAACTTCATCTCATCTGTGTCAAGTAATTTGTTGAAGCCTCAGCTTGGCTTAAAAAAAACTTGTAATAAAAATTCATAGAATTTTCAAGAGAATGAAAGCTGATGACAATAGAAAGGTCACATTGTGTCTCCACTAAAGGGGTCAAGGGTTATTTGCAGTTCTAAAACAGAAAGTAGATTTCATGCATCGTGTAGCAGATAAAGATGGTATTAAAAAGACTTGTCTCCAAAAGTAATGCATAACGTATCAGGAAAGTCCGGGTTAATGCAATATTGCATGTAAACCTCCACTTTTACTTTTCTTTTTATATTTTAACAGACATCCATCTGGGCCAAGTGTAGATCTTGCTGATCAAAACAAAATCAAGGAAATGGACTAAAGAACGTTGAGGGATATATGCTTATTTTTTTACTATATGTTTTGATGACTTTATCTTTCTTTTCTATATAGGTGCTATTAAAGATTTTATCTACTGGGCACTGTGACATTATTCCTGCTGGTTATTTCCCCATTTTATGTTCATTGTAATTATTAGAATTGAACGCTTTAAATAACATTACACAAAAGACAGTCTTTAGGCAGTATATATCAACCAACCTTAGTAACTAGTGTTAATATTTTGCTTTGATGAAAAGTGTCGCAAAACTCAGTTTCCAGTATTCTAGTTATCTTCCTTTTCTCCTTCTCTTGGTAGTTGCTATGTTGGCTATCTCCATTGGGGTAATGAAATAAAAATCCTGCCCCATGGCTGGATGATGAGTGAAAAGAATACCAAAGGAGTGTAGCGCTCCATGTGCTTTTTTAAAAATCATTTTCAATTATGCCCATTTTTATGGGAAGTTATTGTAGAAGATGACCAGGTGGACCCTGAGGGCAGGGCCAAACATGTCATCAGTTTGGAATTTTTATGTTCCCACAAGAGATCTAAGTCCAGTCGTCCCCCATGAATTCTGTTGACCCTTATCTAGCGCCAATTTGCTTTGATCATTAGTAGATCAGATTCTTGTGTATAAGTAGAATGAAATAAAGTTCTAGTGCTTTGAACTCTACTCCTGTTCCTGGTTTCTTGCGCCTAAACCACTTACTGAGCATATACTATACAAGGAACTAGAAGCAGTTATTCCAAAATTCTTATCTCTAGAACTGTTCTCGCTATGGTATCCAATGCCTGCAAATGTCTTCCAAAGCAACCTGGATAGAAGTAAGCATAATTTTTCTCTAACTGTTCATAAAACAAGGGTACTAATAAGACATCATTTTATGGCTCTAAAACAAGCTACAATCTGAACTAATTGGGCAGTTTTTTTTAACCCAGAAAGCAAGCATGGAAATAATAAAGTTATGTTAACTTTACAGAAAGCAAAGGAGTTAATATCATTATTTTTAATTTTATTATACCAAGCTAATTAATGGGACAACATATGCATATATAAAATGATTTTAATAATAAAAAGTAAAAAAGTAAAAAGGGGGGGGGTCTGGAAAATAACATAATCAACAAAACCATTCTAAAAACTGGACCATGTCAATTAAAAGTCTTCTTCCTTGTCCCTTTGTTGAAAAAGCAATTAATTCATATATTGGCAGACAAGATAGCTCAACAATTCATTGCCGCAATTCTGTTATAGATTTCCCCTTTCAGTATCCTATGATAACTCTTTTAGCCCGCAGGTGTTTATTTCACTCTGAGGAAATTGTGAGAGGAAGTCAAGCAAAACTAGTTGTATTATTTTGCCTGTCTTAATGCAAGTGTGCAGCCACCTGAAGGTTTTTCTAGTGATTCTACAAAGCTATTCCCATGCTATTATTTACTTAGTTGCTTGTTTTACTTATAAGTCACCTCAATTTCCAAGCAAATCTAGCCAGTGTACACAATATTACATTTTGATTAGCGCAGTTTTTAAGCTTGGCGCAACATGATTTGCCTTCTTCAAAGAGACAAGTCATATTAGAAATAGACTAGGGGTGTCCAACTTGGCAACTTTAAGACCTGTGGATTTCAGCTCCCAGAACTGGCTGGGAAATTCTGGGAGTTGGTGATGTCAAAAAAGTCAAAATGGCAGCCATGATCATGCAATTCCTTTTTTTACATGCACATAAATGCACATAGGAAGAGGCTCAAGACTTTTACTGCATGCTTATAGCTACCATCTCAACATTTTTGACAGGGCCAATCAAGGAGGAAAAAATTTCTAACAGGGCCTCTATCAACTCCTCTACAGGATGTTTTGTGCTTACAGATCAAAACTGTGCCCATATTATCCTTGCCAGCTTTTTTAAAAAATCTACGTTACTCTGTGAAGAATCATATCCATACACATTGCTATGAAAATAATTTATATTATCAAAAACAATGACAACTAGCAGTTAGTTTACAAGACAGTATTGTATTCTCTTGGGTAATTCAACTGAGAATTTGGGGTTTTGTGTTTAACTTGGCTGCTTATGTTTTCTTGTTAGTGTGCTAAAACAATTACTGTCATAACTTGCTAGTCATATCTATGCTTTGTTTATAAATGGAAGCACGGTACAGTGTATTGTCATATCTTTCCAGAGCAAATTATAGGAAATAACCATTTATCTTCATTGCAAGCACTTTCTTATGTTTGGCAGAAAACAAACCAGTATTCACCAACTGCACAGAGGCACCATTAAAATCAGATTTACAGTAAACAGAACCTGCAGCTGGGGTAAAACACTGTTAGTATTTTAATTATCAGCAAGGCTTTTGGAGGTCTAACATCTGCTCGCAGCCAAAAGACAGCAGCAGCTGCTTGTGTACATATGAAACAATGTGAATTTTTGTCTATAAATATTAAAATATACTGTATGTGTTGTATACATTGCCACAACACTCTTATTAAGTCTGCCATGTCTATGGGGCATCTAAAACTCTTTCTAGCTTCTAGTAAATTCACAAAGGGCTTATCCCCTTCAGAAGAATTAGAACCAAAGAGAGCAAAAATTCTTGAATCCATAAGTTGAACATATTTAAAGGGGATATTTAACTATGAACATGCTTAGAATCTAAATCCTTACAAAGTACCAACAGTATGTTTTGATCATGGCATTCCCAAATGACATCAGGGAGAGGGCATCCCAGAATAATGTTCAGGTCCAAATCCAATAAAAATATTAATATTTATAATCTTTGTTCTCTTTATAATTCTCAAATATATTTTTGAATGATTAATATCCAGCAGTTCATGTTATAACTCCTTAATAATAAATACTCCTATAAACTGACAATTTTCTGCTCAGTAATGAGTATAGATACAGGTACATTACTTATTTTATTTAGATGCTGGTCTATATTTTCCTTATAACAAGATAGCAACAAAGAACTGGAATTAATGCTTTTTATTTTTTTAAAAAATTAAGAATATGCTATTTACAGCACAACCCAGTGTATGCCTACTCAGATGCAATAGGGGCTTATGTTAAGGAGACTGCATTAAATAATTTATGTTTATGTTATTTTGCCAACGTATATAGTTTATTCAACAATTCAGGTACATCATAAAAAGTGGTAATAAACAGAGAAGGGGACATTAAAATGATAAAATATAATAAAACTTGCCACATTAGGCAACTTCAAATCAACAACATAATACAGAAAACAATCAAGATGGTCACAAGCTTTCTAAATCAGCAGTCCCCAACCTTTCTGGCGCCATGGACTGGTTTCCTGGAAGTCACGTTTTCCATGAACTGGATGGGCAGGGATGCTTTGGCCCACAACCTAGATCCCATGCATGAGCAGATGAAGCTTTTCTCCCTCGCCCACCACTTGCATGGCCTGGTTCCTAAGAGGCCGTGGATCAGTAGCCTGGGGGTTTGGGACCCCCTGTTCTGAGTCAATGCCTGGGGTAAAATTCAGGTCTTTAGCACTTTTTAAAAGGCAGTCATAATTAAGGCCCTCCAAAATTTAGGGGAATACTATGCCACAAGGCAGAGAAGATATGCTTCCTGGGCCTGTCACATGACACTGCTTAAGGTATGGGCTTGTAGCATGTCCACCCTTTCAGATTTTATTGAACAGGTTAATATAATCAGAGACTAGTGATTCTGGAACTAGCTAGGCCCTGTGTTGTGAAGACATTTATAGATAACAACCAGCAACTTGAATGCACTCAAATGTAACTGATAACTAGTGAAGCTCACAAAGTAGTATTATTTGAGTACACTGAGATGCATTTAGCTATTTGTGCTACTGTATTCTGGGCCAGTTGTAGTTTGAGTACATGAAGAACACACTGCAGTAATCCAGATGAGAGCTGAATGGCTATCTTAAGGCATGAATGACTATGAGTAAAGGCTTCCAATCCAGGGTTGGATCTCTGGCCTTCCCAACCAGAGTTGCCACCAGTTTTTCGAGCAAGACTCATGAGCCTAGGATGAATTACATTATTTACTGAGTCTGTCTGGCATTTTATAATCATTCGGAACCAAAGATGGAAACTTTTAGGATCCAGATGGCCTCACAAGGCATAGCCACTTGATCTTCCCAAGGTTGAGCTTGAGTTATACATACAGACCCCCATCGCCTCTAAATACTGAGATAGAATGTCAATAGCATCATTTTGCCAGTCAGGATTGGTTGTATAACTAAATGGCTTTAGCATATTCTGATACTTAATCCCATGCTCATGTGATAAAAGAAATTTTCAAACCACATAATGATTTTGTAATATTTCTAGTTATGGATTTAATTCAAAGAACTAGGAAAAAATGTAGAAAACATTGACCAATCAATGAATTTCAGTCTGAAACATTTTTCCCCCAAAATGCAATATTTTTATTACATTTCAAGCAAATATTTAGATATAGTTTCTAGCGAGCAAGAGAAGCTCTAGTTAATTCACCATAATTGAAAAATGGTTCTGAGAAGATGCCTTTGTAATGAGACAAAATGAAAATGAACCCAGATTAGCAGATTCATTTTAACTGAATTAAAACTGGAATATATGTCTTGCAAATGACACCATGGGATATTCCCAGTGTAAATGGTCATTACATCAGTTCACGTAGATAATGATTCATGTCTTTATATGTGGGTACTTATACTTGGCACATCCATGAAAGCCAACTAGCAATCAGAAGACATGATGAAAACTCTTTAATTTTGCAACACATGAAAAAACCTAACCATAGTTTCAGTTGGGAAACTGTGACCACCCTAGACCAAGCCAAGTCCAAAAATAGGACCCAGATTGTTGGGGGCAATAAGCTGACTTTGTAATAATGCTGCTTGGGGCCCCCCAAAAGCCCTAATAAGCAGACATATACATAGAATGAAGGCTATTGCTAAGCACATGGATTTGTGCTTTAGATTGTAAGCCGCCCTGAGTCTTCGGAGAAGGGCGGGATATAAATGGGATAAAAAAAAAATGCTAGGGATTTTCTAGAAGCCTGGCGCTCTTACAAATTAGCCATCAACAGACACATAGACATAGACAATATCTACAGACTATGCCAAAGAGATAATCAACAAGCCAAAAACAGAATAAAAAGGCCAAAGCACTTTCCCACCTGCAATCAGCACCCAAATGAGCATAGATTAACTCCAAGATTAACATTAGATCAACAATCAAGTAAACAATATCCCAAACAAGGAACGGTTAAACAAGCTAACAGTAAACTGCCCAACCAAAGAATCTCTAAGACCACCCCCACCAACCTGACAGGTAAGCCACTAGTATATAAAATGAGAGCAAACCCCACACCTTACTAGCACTTATGATGTTACCTAGTTTGGGTAATGAAACGTCTGCAAGAAAACCCACATCCCCCCACTCTGCCCCTGCCTTCCCCATGTATCCTTAGGTTTTAATATTGACTTTATTTATGTTTAATTGTACATGTGCAGACATATTTCTATAGTGTAAGCCGCCCAGAGTTGCCCTATGGTAAGATGGGTGGCCAATAAATTTTATAAACCAATACATATAAATAAATAAAACAACCAAACTCAGAGAGTACCAAGGACCCCTCGTGTCAATGCTGAGCTAGAAATGTTCTCCTTTATTAGTACTTACCCTACTACAACAGGGTCTGCATACAGCTGCCTTTGAACATGACTCAAATGTACAGAAAGTTACAGCCAGATTGTCAGAAGAGTCCTTGACTTTTCTAAAAAGATACTTGTATTGGGATAGCAGTTGTGTTTATGGTTGCCAATATGTTTTATCTGACTCTGTAAACAGCCCAGAACAGTATTGATGGAGGTATGCAAATTTCAATAAATAAATCAATATTCCAAAATTCATCATGCATTTGTAAAGCAACTTGAAAAAGCAACTTGATACCTGACTTTATCCTGAAAAACAGCACATGTTTACCGCAATGGCCCGATTCTTAGTTTTTGTCAACAGTGTATGTTGAACTAAGTTGTCCAACAAACTTAGTGTTTTGCTCTCTCACAAAGCATTAGGAATAGCTGCCAATCAAATGAAAAAAGATAGCCAATTTGTCACATCTTTTCACTGCCAATCTATGAAATGTGGTGCTTAAACACATCTCGTTAATACTGACATATGCTCAACACTATTTAGCAATTTATTTCAACTGCGCTCAATGTCTTAGAAATTTTAGCTGGGGATAACAGGGTTTCCAGTTGAACACAACTAAAAACAGATATCTTATCTCAAACAGTTTTTTAAATGTGTTGTCGTTTGCAGTATGCTATTGGGTGTTTAAGTTATTTTGACTTTTCTGTGATGGTTCTCTTCATTCTATTCACGCTGGAACTCGACAAAAAGTGGCTGCGGAAGAATGAATTACATGGACATACAGTATAAGAAGAACTTCTGCCAGCAATTGAGATAAAATATTTGACAATGTTGCGGACGGAAGACACATGGACACCAAATGATGATGTTTTCAAAAACGTCCAAAATTAACTATTTTTAGTAAGAAGGTCCTCCTAATACTCCTAATGTTACTAAATTTATCAATCCTTTAAAAAATGGGTCAAATGCAGAAGCAGAGGACACAGGCAGCATAAATATTCAATCTACTTGATAGGCCACAAGCAAAGCTATGTTGCTTAAGTTCTATTTGCTAAAGGAATTTTAGGACGTATTTAATACAACCTTTAGCTATAGTAGATGAAAGACTTTTTTATGACTGCACTTTTCATGGCTGTATATTCTCTCAATCAAACTTCAATATATCAGTACCCTTCTAGTCCTTTTTATCTCCAGAAACAGTAGCTCTAATGCACAGAAATGTAGCCTCTGTTTCTTATAATCATGGATATTAATTAGATTAGCACACTGCATCATATTGTTTTGCTTTAGGGGGGAAAATGTTTTTTCACTATGCTTTGAGACTTCCCTATGACTGGGATTCACATAATCACATAAACTGAAATCACTTTCTCCCCCATATCAATTTTAATCCTTAAGCATACTTTCTAAAGCAAATTAATACCTCACAAATAATACAATTGATCGAACAATGCTGATTTATCATTTCTATTCAATATAACGGGCGGACGTTATTCAGCACCATCCAATTGTTTCTAGCTTATGTATATACATAAAATGCAAGGCTGCTCATGATTTCAGACTCCGTACTGGACATTCAAACTGCTTTTGAAAGGATAGCATATCCCTTACCCACTAACAGAAACTTTTAAAAAAATGAAATTGAAGTTTTTCTCAGTCTCTATTTTCTCTTCTACAATTACTTTAAGGAGAAGATCTTGAGGTGGATTAGTATCGCTGACACCATAAACAACAGAGAACATGACTATTCACATTACGCTGAACTTCACTGTGAAATGGAGACCACCTGAGCTCGCCAACGAAATTGTAGTTTCCTAACCCTAAACCACAAATTAGGAAATATGACTTTTTCTTTTTCAGAAATACTTCTTTTTTTCTTTCCCCCATTCTTTAGATTCATAGACCTATCCTGGGAATGAAAAACAATAGTATTTCCTTGTCTCCTTTAAAAGCCCACCCCAAAATTTGTGACACTTCCTTGGAAAGAACTTACGTAGGTACTTCAACGCCAATGTTACTGTAAATGCACATAGTTCTCTGTGATTTCAAATCATTTTATTCCTGCTGAATTTCAATGCAGATATCTAAAGTGTTTAAATAAACACTATTTAAACCTGTTAGTTCATCAAATGCAAACACTGCACATTAAAGCAGGGAATATCAACCGCTTGTGAAAATGATGGAAAGTGACACCAATGTAATAACATGATTACAGGTTTATGGATTTCTGAAGTAAACATAAGCCAAATCCCCCCTCCCCAACCCCTTAAGTGATTTTAGCAGATGAGATGTTTCAGTACAGTCTGTTTTTGATCTGAAATGCATATAGCACATTCAGATCAGCAGTCCTGTAACTTGAAAGACTGCTAGAAACATTTGGAGGTCTAACAGAAAACAAGAAATGGCATGAATTGGGAAGGAAGCCAGTATGACAACTGGGGACAAGGGACACAATAAGGCAAGAAGTGAGGCAAATTGTAGCTTATGGATGCTACCAGCAAGCCTTCACAAAACAATCACATGGAAAGCATTGTGCAGGAACAAAGGGCCGTAATGACAGAATTGGGCATTTTTTTGTTCGGAAAGCAGCCAGCCACAGATGGGTCTGTCATACTTCCTTTTTAGGAAACCTCAGCTACTGTCATTTGGCATCATGCTTATAGACAAAAGAAGCTACAGGCTGAAGTGTGAAGTGGGCAAAGGGACTAACAAGCAGGTCTATGAATACCCCAAATTTCAGTCTGTTCCATTTTATCAACTGTCCACCTAGAATTCTAGCTAAACACCATGCTGTATAGATTTCACTTGTCCTTTAATTCCATTCATACATTTTCATTTATCACCCAAAATATCATTTTCTAGATGTAGCTGCCCTTCTTTCTTGGCAGTTTGCAAACTAAAAAAAAAATGAATCCTCCTTCTTTTAACATATGGGCAAAAGTATTTGCTATATGTAAATGAAACTGATACATTTAGACTGTAAACAAAAATATGAAAAAAACCCATTTCTCTTGGATGGGTTCAAAGGCTAATCCTGGAAAATTTTCTCTTCTCATAGAAAGTTAATCAATTTTCAACAGCATTTTATTCCTATCTGGATTTTTTAGTTTATGCAATCCTAAAGGCTTAAAATTATAATTTACACTATATAATCTTCAGAAGCATAGAGGAAAATTAGCTGACTGAAGTGAAATCTTTAGATATACGTTTACTTCAGTTCAATCCTCAAATCCAGAAAGGAAGAGGGACGTGTACAATTTAATTTTAAGATTCACTAAAATGCTCAGTTTAAATACTGCTGAGTTTAATGTAGATAAAAGAGGCTCAATGTTTATGTATGGCTTTCTCTCACATAAGACTGCTCCCCCTCCCACCCTTATTTTCCCTCATTGATAAATTAGGCAAACTCACACAACTGTGAAATAAAGTACTAATCAGACTGTCAGTTTATGGCAGAGGTCCCCAACCTTTTGGGCACCAGGGATCGGTTACGTGGACAGAGGTTTTTCTGTGGACCAGAGGGGGTGTGGTTTCATGTATTGTCTGCATCCCGTGGATGGGGCTTTGCTTGTTTGTGCGGACTGGTTGCTGGCATGCCATGGACTGGTACTGGTCCATGGACCAGAGGTTGGGGATCCCTGGTTTATGGTATGCAATAAGAGATCCTATGTGCCTAATCCCTTCGGTTATGTCCATAAAGTTTATCTTTCAACAACAATGACACATATAAATTTTTTGCAATTACATAATCAGAGAGGTCCTTTCTTTGAACAGAATCAAGAGTACAAATAGTTGCAGACAATGAGAAGGGAGAATTGGTAACAGTTCATGTCATAAAATCAGATGTTAGTACAGAAAGATACAGCCGCACATTCCTTTAGAATACAGGATCTACAAGAAGGAACCCATTAGATCAGAGGCCCCCAACCTTTGGGGCACCAGGAACCGGTTCTATGGAGAAAAAGTTTTCCACGGACCAGAGGGGTGTGGTTTCGTTTGCTGCCTGCATCCCCTGGATGGGGCTTCGCTTGTTTGCACAGCCTAGTAGCTGGCATGCTGCGGACCAGTGCCGGTCCACGGACCGGGGGTTGAGAACCCTTGCATTAGATGACATATTCAAAGATCCAGAGAGAAGTGCTTAGTGTTGGAGGAGGGAACATCAAAATGTCGGCAAAAGATATCGGCAAAATGTCCAGTGTAGTGCATATAATGGACTTCTTCTCAAATACTGTGTTCTAGGGGGAAAAAAGCCTGAGGAAAATGTTAGAAAAAAAAATCTGAGAAAAAACATTAGGCCTTATGGCTGTGAAACAGTTTTAAGCAGTTTAAGACTTGTGGACTTCCACTTCCAGAGTTGAAGTTCAACCTCCTCATGGCTGGCTGGGGAATTCTGGGAATTGAAATCCACAAGTCTTAAAGTTGCTAGGGTTGGACACTCCTGCTTTAAAGTTTCAGCAGGCTGAGCCAGTATTTTCCAGCAAGTCTGTAACTAAATGATGAAATGGGTTGCGTGGAATGGGGAAACTGGATTACAACAGTTACATGGGCTATAGCAGCTCCCTTGGGTAACATGACTCTACTGTTATGAAAATTGCAATAGAGACATTTGTCATTACAGGATGCTGCCGCAGTGCATCAGAGATGAAACCAACAAGTATTCTGTTCCAGTGAGGCACAGTGGAGACATATGGGTTCAAATGTCACAGTTTTCATTTTAAGATCTCTAGTGCCTCCTATTCATGTATTCTGGATAATACACAACAGTTTTTATTTTCTCTTCCCTTAGCCTGAATTTATAAACAATTCCACTGAGAAAGCAGAAAAAAGGAATATGGCAGAAGAAGGTAATCATACTCACAGAGTACTTATCAGTAGTTGCTCATCAACTAAATTGAGGTTTTCTAGTGGTACCACAAAGTTCAGGCCTGAGTCATGCACTTTTCAACATTTTGATTAATGACTTGGACGAGAGGATAGAAGGAATGGTTATAAAATTTGCAGATGACACAAAATTGGATAGGATAGATAATATTCTGGAACATAAAAATAAAATTCAAAATGATTTTGATGGGTTAGAGAATGAAATTACAGGGGGGGAAAATGCAAAGTTATGCACTTGGAAAACAAAACAAAGGCATGGTTATGGGATGAGAAATATCTGGTTTGGCAATTGTTATCAATTTTAAAAAATCTATGAATAGTAGTTGATTGCAAACTAAATATGAGTCACTAGTGTAATATGGCCGTAAGGAAAAGAAATTGAAGTTTGGGTTGCATTAAAGGAAATATAGTTTTTTTAAAATCATAGAAAGAATTACTCCTACTTTAGTTTGCTTTGACCATACTCCGAATTTGAGTATTGTGCCTGGTTTGGAGCACTAAAGGAGGTTTCATTTCTGACAAACTGGAACAGATTCAGAAGACAATGCTTTTAGAAATTAAGCCCTAGGAAAATACATTCAAAAATGTGATTGTTTGTCCTTGAAAAATGGGATACGATAGTTCTCTCTAAGAATCTCAAAACATGGTTTTTCAAATTGAGATCCATGAAAGAATAAGAGCAAAAGAGAAAAGTTCACTTGAACTTGGGCAATTTTCTATCACTGGAGCTTTGTCTCCAGAGCAGGAATGTAGGGATTTAAAACAAATGAACAAAGTAATCAAGGAGTAAACCAGCCTAGAAATAAGGAGAAATTTTCTGACAGCTGAGAGCATTTAATTAGGAGAATGGGTTGCCTTCAGAAGTTGTGGTTGCTCCATCACTGGAAGTTATTAAGAAGAGATTGGACACCCATTTGTCTGAAATAGTATAGGGTCCCCTGTCTGAGCAGGGGGTTGGACTAGAAGACCTCCAAAGTCTCTTCCAACTCTGTTATTTTGTAACAGCTTCTGCAGCTTGAAATTGTTTGCAAACTCCTGCTACACAGAAAAAAGGGCATATAGGTTCTCTATATGTCAGAACAGTTATAGTATTATAAATACATATAAGCTACAGGAGAGCAGATTCTGATTAAATGTTTGAGGAGACAACTGCCTCATGGTAAGCAACATTACTCAGAGAAACAGTGGACTCCACTTTATTGAGTGTATTCAAACAGACACTGAACAGCCATTTCTCAGCAAAGCTTTATTCCAACTTTTTCAGTAAGCTGGAAATTGACTCAGTGGTCTAAATAGCCTTCTCCAATTTGATTTTTTAAGAAGAAATTCCAAGACTGGACAAAGATAAAACTAATGTATGTTGATATGATATGACTTGTAGATTGCCATCAGAATAAAGAGGTAACTCTTTCAAGCAGAGGCTTATTGTTCTTATAAAAGCTTGTCCTCTGATAACCTGAGCACTGAAAAGTTGAGTCTGGGTATTATATGCAAGCACCTCTCTCTTCTCCATACCCTAGCTGAAAACTGTTCATACACACAGGTAGTGGTGCAAGCTTTAAGCTAGACAAATCTATTTCTGTTTTTAGAAGCTAATTGTTATGCCAGTGCAATTTCAAAGCAAAGTGGTGTGTTTGGTGTTCTCATTTGCATGACAATGCCCAGAATGCTCTTGTATTTCACAGCTATTTTGTGGAAGAGGTGAGGATGTGAACAAGTTTGGGGAATAAACCTAGTCATGTGCCTCTGATTTGTCTGTGCCATATCTTTTGTACTTCAGTGTGTTTTTGATGGGGACAGAACATGCAAAAGCTTAGACAAGCAGAACACCAGAATTACCTGGAATGTTTTTGATCTACTTTTATCAGTCATCCAAACAATAGCTGTTGGGATGGTAAATTTCTATAGCCATTGATTAACTGATCAGCAGATTCTCCTGTGAATATTTTCTCAGTGCTGACATTAGGCTCTGTCAAGAGAGCTGTCACAATACATTAACTATCAATTAAAAATGAGACAATTAACTTCTAATATGTTGAATTGAATTAAGAAAACAATTGAACAAAGTTAATTTTATTCATCCAGTCTCCCTCACACTCTTTCATACACTCTGCTTGCTGTGTAAAATAAATTCACTACGTTCATTTAATGCTCAGTGTAGAATTTCAGACTGCTCTATTGTATGGATTTCACTGTTGAGATACTGGAACACTAATTGTTAGTTCCCACTGATCAAAGTAATTTGGTTGAATAATTGGTTTACATATTATATTTTATTTGTGTCCCCCACCTGCAAAAGGAAGTAGGGAAGTGTTATCATAAAAGATTTAAAGGGGAGACAGCATTTTTACAATCGCCCCAATCTGCTTCCAATTTAGCTAGGAATATATGTTTTCTGAGCAATAAACACTACGATGGATGGAGTAACAGTGGTGAAAAATAAAAGACCTGACACAATATTGAAGATTGGAACTCAAATTAGTAAAACTATACATTTCTTTTCAGATAGTAATCATTCTGCCATATCTGCTAAAACTTAAACTCTTTTCTTAAATAGTCTTAAATAATTAATAAATTATTTATTAATTTATGGTCTATTTATGTTGTTAAATGTTTAAAATTATTCATTGGAAAATTGTTTCTTGCCTCTGAGCCTAAAATTTTCTGAACCAGCAGCTTTAATTTTATTTTTTTTATAAGCTCTCCAGATCCTTAAATCCTATGCAGTTTTCTTCAGATGTACATCCAGAAAGTTCATGTCAGCCTTATTAATTCAGCTATTGTGTGTTTTTTTAATCAAGATCTAAAAACTGATAATCAAAGTAGAAATAATCTTCCTCAACTATTTCTGGGCATTGTCTGTTCAAGAGGATGTAGGCATTTGTGGTCAGCAATTTGCAGTTTCAGAAATTATTCTTTAAGTGCATTGTAAATTTTTTGAAGGGACGCGGTGGCTCAGTGGGTTAGGACGCTGAGCTTGTCGATCAGAAGGTTGGCAGTTTGGCGGGTCGGATCCCGAGTGCCGCGTAACAGAGTGAGCGCCTGTTACTAGTCCCAGCTTCTGCCAACCTAGCAGTTCGAAAGCACGTAAAAATGCAAGTAGAAAAATAGCAACCACTACGGTGGGAAGGTAACAGCATTCCGTGCGTCCTCGGACAAGCGCTGGCCCTTCAGCTTTGAAACTGAGATGAGCACCGGCCCCTAGAGTCGGAAACGACTAGCACGCATATGCGGGGGAACCTTTACCTTTACCTAAACCTTTTGAACTCAGTAATTAAGTAGTAATCTGTCACATATTTTATTTGATATAAAGGAATTGATTAAACTACTGCTGACTCTACAACATTAAAAAAAGATTCAGCCATTTCTTGTACCTTAAAGATATACTGCCTAACCTAGAAGGATACAGTCTCAAGGAGTTGCCTAGTTCCAAGATAAAAGTATAATATACTACTCGGAGGCACTGCCAGCTAAATTAATAAAAGTACATGTCTTTGGCCTCCAGTGAGTTTCTCTCAGGCCTTTTGCCATGCGATGATAATACATTTCTGCAATCTACCGCAAATATAATAATTAATTAAAAATACAATGTTTAGCAGTTGTTAAGTCATATGTAGTGACCATATAAGGTGACTATAGAATTTGTTTCCAGAAAAAACAATATCACTCTCCTTCAAGAATATTACAGCAATTTCCTTAATCCCATCCATTCACCAGGATGTTGGCATTCTTTTATTTCCCGCAACTATGCCTAGCAGAAACTTTTTCCCCCTAGTTTATCATCTGTTAAATCACATGTGTTTTTGGTTGCTCATCATCACCTCAAGAGAGCAGCCATTTTTTATCTGGACTAGTCTGTTTCTGATTGCAGATCATACTACTCCTCTACAAACCCACAATGTGAAGATGACTTACCTTTTTTATTCACTCTTTCTCATTGTTGGCCTTTCGTCTATACATTATAACATCTGTCTGTTCCACATGTTTCTACAGCAAATGCATCCTCCAGGTTCCTTCTTTTAAGTCTTGTAATATTATGGGACCTAGAAAATGTGCCTTTTCAGTGGTTGTCCCTGCTCTCTGGAATGACCCCCTCCGTAATATACGACAGGTCCCAATTCTCCTGGCCTTTAGAAAAATCCTTAAGACCTGGCAGGCTGAGTGTAGTACTTCTCATCTGATGTTTGCTTTGTTCTGTGCTTGGATGCCCTTTTAGCTTTTGTATTTATACATGGTTTTTGTTATTGTTGTTAGTTGTTCTTGCTATTATTACTTTTATTGTTATAATAATAATTCTTGTTGTATGTGTATGTTGTACGTTGTCCTTAGTCATGCTGTTTAAGTTGGGTGACTTTATAAATATTTAAATAAATACCCTTCTCCCCCATATACACAGAGAAAGACTATTACTTTAGCTGTACTAATCTTGGCTATCCTTGATGTGCCTGTGCTTTCTCCCAAGGATTAATGTTGTCTTCTCCAAAATAGCGTACCTTTACTTGTTCTTGCACTAAGAAAAGACCACTGTCTACCTCCTTCAGCATACATACTAACATTACTCTTTCAATGTTGATCCAGATTTTTCATTTTCTCTTTTTATTTTTATAACAAACTCTTTAAATTTTCTTTACAAAATGTCATTTGCCTACTCCAAATTTAGTACTTTTACTAGTTAGTAGGGACGCGGTGGCTCAGGGACGCGGTGGCTCAGTGGGTTAGGACGCTGAGCTTGTCGATCAGAAGGTCGGCAGTTTGGCGGGTCGAATCCCGAGTGCCGCGTAACAGAGTGAGCGCCTGTTACTCGTCCCAGCTTCTGCCCACCTAGCAGTTCGAAAGCATGTAAAAATGCAAGTAGAAAAATAGGGACCACTATGGTGGGAAGGTAACAGCGTTCCGTGCGCCTTTGGCGTCTAGTCATGCCGGCCACATGACCACGGAGACGTCCTCGGACAAACGCTGGCTCTTCGGCTATGAAACGGAGATGAGCACCGGCCCCTAGAGTCGGAAACGACTAGCACGCATGTGCGGGGGAACCTTTACCTTTTACCTTTTACTAGTTAGTATTTTTACTTCCAGTTTTTATTCCAGCAATCATCTGTTCCTATCCTGTCCTTTTTATAATAAATAAATAAATAAAAATAAATAAAAATAAAATAAAATAAATAAAATAAAATAAAATAAATAAATATTTGAATTATGAGTCCAATACATAAGGGGAAAGTTGCTTCTTTGTAAAGATTCCTCAGAAGAACCTGGTATTCTGGTATGTCTATTAACCTTACATAAGTCTACATTCTAACATGATTTACACAGTTATAAAACTTGCTGTAATCAATAATTTATAGTTCTCCTATTTCTTTCCATCATTTCTTGTTCTTTAAAACATATATTAAGTGTGCTGAATCTATTACTTTCATAATTCTGTGCTTCCTTCAATCCATATCTATTGGTTCACATCAACTGATGTAGGGACAAAGGCATGAATCAAGACCAAATTCACTTCAGTCTTAGAAACTAACTTTGGGCTAATTATTATCTGTCAATCCTACCTAGTTGTAGAGGTAAAAGTAGAAGTGACACAAAACTGTGGGTCTGTCTCCAACTGACTTAGTTCATCCCATGAGATCTGACAACATGGACATTCATCTGTGGGATAGTCTTGTTCATTAATATTTTTTGTTCTTATGTTGGCCTCTCAGAGTCACAATCTGCAAGTTGGACAACCAGGTAAATAGATTAAACCAATTAATTAAAGTGGGAGGGCTATGTAAATTGCCTTATGTTCTTGGGAAAAGGTGGGATATAAAACTAACCAATGTATTTTATTTAGTTTAGTTTAGTTTAGTTTTATTTGATTTCTATACCGCCCTTCTCCCTAGGGACTCAGGGCGGTTCACAGGGCATATATAAATAACGATACAAAAGTTAAAAAGAAATTAAACCAGTGCCCAGTTAAAAA